>NC_091189.1:4079892-4167392 GCF_040958095.1 Procambarus clarkii
GTCCTCTCAATACACTAATAATAATAATAATCGTATGTAATGAAAATATCAAGTGACTGTGAAAATGTCGTAATTTATTATTTTAATGTCTGTGGTCTAGTTAATTGGATTTGACTGTTTGTTAATCTGGTAAAAATGACATTAGCGTTAATAAACTTGGTCTCCTTATCGCTAGGCTGCGACAGTGAGCTGACACTGGAGGCTGCCGGCATCCTCGTCGGGTTGTGGGGAACAATGACTTACGCTCATTAAAGTTTATAGCTTCTTAACATACCGGTGTCAAATGTTATATATAATATATGCTTATTTTTTTTAAGATACAGTGAAGAAAATGCTATAGTGTTAGTAATAAATTTTATCAAAAACTCTGCGTTTTAAGAACAGTTAAGGATGTATACAAAATTAATCGATATGAAAAACCGTCGAAAGTGTGTGAAATTTGTTTTTCAACACGGTAGAATACACCACCAACAAATTAATTAAAAAAAATTCAACGATGCGCTCGCGTTCTGGTACACGCAAAACAAAATTCAAACAAAAGATATATCGTTGACAAGACACCTTGTCATTCTTGGCCAAGATATGACTCTTGTCAGTGAGATAATAAGTGTGACACAAATCAGTCGGAAGATATATGGCATTGAGCAACTGTACTTGAGGCCCCGCCCCCTGCCCCGCCCACCCCCAGCGTGGGGCCAGGACCACTCCCCCGCCGCCCGCCCTATAGAGCACTTCCCTCTCCGCTCCCTTAGGTAAGTCTACGGTCATTTAAGTACTCTCCCAGGACGTGTTGGATAATTACAGCGAGTACAGGAGCGAGATGTCCCTAGTCCCACGTCCTTAGGTGTCTTAAGAAGGCGGTTTACATAGCGGTATTGACTGGAGAGCGTATATATATAGGGTTACTTTCTTCAAGGTAAAGGTGGAGTGGCCCGGGGGTGTTTGATGAAGGGAATTTATAGCGTGTTGAGGTTGTTGTGTATTATTGCCTTTGGTACTGATGTATTGCGCCTTCCCTGGTTGTATGTTGTTGTTGTTGGTTGGCGAGCTAGTCATGTATGCTTCATGATATACATGGTCGTGTTATAATAAGGAATAATAGGTATGGTTGTGTGTGTACGGGGTGTTGAGTGGTGGTGGGAAAGTACACATATACGCCCTTTAACTCGTATACGCACGCACGCACGCGCGCACACACACACATACGTGGAGATACGTGGAGAGGAGGATACGTGGAGAGCCAAACTATTGGAGGTGGTGACAAGCAACTTTTTAACGCAGCATGTCGGAGAACCCACAAGGATGAGAGGCAATGATGAACCAGCGAGACTCGACCTAGTCTTCACTCTGAACGACTCCGACATAAGAGAAATCGGTTTTGAGGACCCAGTAGGAATGAGCGACCACAGTGTACTGGTGTTTGAGTACTTGATTGAAGAAGGGTTATTGAACTCGAGGAGGGATACCGAAACCAAAAGGTTAGCATACCGAAAGGGAAACTATGAGGGGATAAGAAAATTCCTAACAGATATAGCATGGGAAACAGAGCTCAGGGGAAAGACGGCCCAAGATATGATGGATTACATCACGCAGAAGTGCAAGGACGCAGCAAACAAGTTTGTCCCAGTCCAAAAGGAAAACAGAGAAATGAAGATGAGAAACCCATGGTTTAATCAAAGATGTAGGCTAGCTAAGCAGCAAAGTAAAAGGGCATGGAGAAACTATAGGAATAACAGGACACTGGAGAGCAGAGAAAGATACCAGAATGCCAGGAATGAATATGTCAGGATGAGAAGAGAGGCAGAAAGACAATACGAAAATGACATCGCAAGCAAGGCAAAGACTCAGCCTAAATTGTTGCATAGCCACATTAGGAGAAAAACAACAGTAAAGGAACAGGTTATGAGATTAAGGATAGGGGCGGAAGGATTCACTACAAATGACAAGGAAGTGTGTGAGGAATTGAATAAGAAATTCCAGGAGGTCTTCACCTTAGAACAAGGAGAAATTCCAGAGGTAAGTGAGGGAATAGCTAACCAGGAACCACTGGAAGAGTTTGAGATTACCAGTGGGGAAGTAAGGAAGTGTTTACTAGAGTTGGACGTGACGAAGGCTATAGGCCCAGATGGAATCTCCCCTTGGGTTCTAAAGGAAGGAGCAAGAGAACTGAGCCTACCACTCTCCATAGTGTATAACAAATCACTGGCAACAGGGGAACTGCCAGATACTTGGAAAGCAGCTAACGTAGTCCCGATATACAAGAAAGGGGATAGACAGGAGGCACTGAACTACAGGCCAGTGTCCCTAACCTGCATACCATGCAAGCTGATGGAGAAGATTGTGCGAAAAAAACTAGTGGAGCATCTGGAGCGAAGGAACTTTGTAACACAGCATCAACATGGGTTCAGGGATGGCAGGTCCTGCCTCACAGGGTTACTTGAATTCTACGACCAGGCAACAAAAATAAGGCAAGAAAGAGAAGGGTGGGCAGACTGCATATTTTTGGATTGTCAGAAAGCCTTTGATACAGTGCCACACAAGAGGCTAGTGCGAAAGTTGGAGATGCAGGCTGGAGTGAGAGGGAAGGTACTCCGGTGGATAGAGGAATACCTAAGCAACAGGAGACAACGAGTCTGTGTGAGGGGTGAGGTCTCAGATTGGCGAGACGTCACAAGTGGAGTCCCGCAGGGGTCAGTCCTTGGACCTATACTGTTTCTGGTATATGTAAATGATCTCCCAGAGGGTATAGATTCGTTCCTCTCAATGTTTGCCGACGATGCAAAAATTATGAGGAGGATTGAAACAGAGGATGATAGTAGGAGGCTACAAGATGACCTGGATAGACTGAGTGAATGGTCCAACAAATGGCTGTTGAAGTTCAACCCGAGTAAATGCAAAGTAATGAAACTAGGCAGTGGAAACAGGAGGCCAGGCACAGGATACAGAATAGGAGATGAAGTACTTAATGAAACAGACAGAGAGAAAGATCTAGGAGTTGATATCACACCAAACCTGTCTCCTGAAGCCCACATAAAGAGAATAACGTCTGCGGCATATGCGAGGCTGGCTAACATCAGAACGGCGTTCAGGAACCTGTGTAAGGAATCATTCAGAATCTTGTACACCACATATGTAAGACCAATCCTGGAGTATGCGGCCCCAGCATGGAGCCCGTACCTTGTCAAGCACAAGACGAAGCTGGAAAAAGTCCAAAGGTATGCTACTAGACTAGTCCCAGAACTAAGAGGCATGAGTTATGAGGAAAGGCTGCGGGAAATGCACCTCACGACACTGGAAGACAGAAGAGTAAGGGGGGACATGATCACAACCTACAAAATCCTCAGGGGAATCGACCGGGTAAACAAGGACGAACTTTTCAACACTGGTGGGACGCGAACAAGGGGACACAGGTGGAAGCTGAGTACCCAAATGAGCCACAGAGACGTTAGAAAGAACTTTTTCAGTGTCAGAGTAGTTAGCAAATGGAATGCATTAGGAAGTGATGTGGTGGAGGCTGACTCCATTCACAGTTTCAAATGTAGATATGATAGAGCCCAATAGGCTCAGGAATCTGTACACCAGTTGATTGACGGTTGAGAGGCGGGACCAAAGAGCCAGAGCTCAACCCCCGCAAGCACAATTAGGTAAGTACAATTAGGTAAGTACACACATACACACGTAGGTGTAGCTGGTAAGGTGCTCCAGTGGATAAGGGAGTACCTAATCAATAGGAAGCAGAGAGTTACGGGGAGGGGTGAGACCTCAGATGACTCCAAGTCATCAATGGAGTCCCACAGGGCTCTGTACTTGGTCTTATCTTGTTTCTGATATATGTAAATGATCTCCCGGAGGGTATAGATTCATTTCTCTCAATGTTTGCGGACGATGCCAAAATTATGAGAAGGATTAAGACAGAGGAGGCCTGCTTGAGGCTTCAAGAAGACCTAGACAAGCTGAAGGAATGGTCAAACAAATGGTTGTTAGAGTTTAACCCAAGCAAATGTAATGTAATGAAGATACGTGTAGGGAGCAGGAGGCCAGATACAAGGTACCATCTGGGAGATGAAATACTTCAAGAGTCAGAGAGAGAAAAAGACTTGGGGGTTGATATCACGCCAGACCTGTCTCCTGCAGCCCATATCAAGAGGATAACATCAGCGGCATATGCCAGGCTGGCCAACATAAGAACGGCATTTAGGAACTTGTGTAAGGAATCATTCAGAACTTTGTATACCACATATGTCACCCAATCCTGGAGTATGCAACCCCAGCATGGAGTCCATATCTAGTCAAGGATAAGACCAAACTGGAAAAGGTTCAAAGGTTTGCCACCAGACTAGTACCCGAGCTGAGAGGTATGAGCTACGAGGAGAGACTACGGGAATTAAACCTCACTTCGCTGGAAGACAGAAGAGTTAGGGGGGCATGATCACCACATTCAAGATTCTCAAGGGAATTGATAGGGTAGATAAAGACAGTCTATTTAACACAAGGGGCACACGCACAAGGGGACACAGGTGGAAACTGAGCGCCCAAATGAGCCATAGAGATATTAGAAAGAACTTTTTTAGTGTCAGAGTGGTTGACAAATGGAATGCATTAGGAAGTGATGTGGTGGAGGCTGACTCCATACACAGTTTCAAGTGTAGATAGAATAGAGTCCGATAAGCTCAGGAACCTGTACACCAGTTGATTGACGGTTGAGAGGCGGGACCAAAGAGCCAGAGCTCAACCCCCGCAAGCACAAATAGGTGAATAGGTGAGTGTGATTACACACAATACACATACATACACACACGTACACACACACACACACACACACACACACACACACACACACACACACACACACACACACACACACACACACACACACACACGCACACACACACACACACACACACCTGACTGAGGCGTAGAACTTGGCAAGGTCACAGTGCTCAGTATGGGCAGCAACAGACGGAGAAGAGCTCTCGTGGAATTTGAAAGCAGATATTAGTGGCGCAGGGAACTGCTGCTGCTGTTGTTATTGGAGGTCGGAAGTTATAACAACAAAGGTGAAAGCTAAATGGCGGAGCCCAAGAGCTTGTGCCGAGACGTGTACTGACGCTTTAATATATATTAAATCAGTATAGAAAGTTTTAAGAAAATTTGAACCGACAACGTTGTAAGAAAGAAGGAAAATGGGAACAAGATGCCTACTTCCAAGTGCTTTCTATAGATTGGGAGGGGAGACTCCACTAAACTTGGAGAGACTCCGTGACACGCCTTTGTACCAGAAAAATAAATAGCTTTAGAACATCTCGGAACAAAGATTAGAATTCTGAAGGTGGGGGTGGCGGGGGGGGGGGGGGTTAAGTGACTATTACTGACACGATCGCCAGAAAATTATATAAAAACGAAGGGTTTATTAAGCTTTACTCCCCACCACCACACACACACCAGCCTTCCCCTCTCTCTCCCTCTCCCTCTCTCCCTCTCCCTCTCTCCCTCTCTCTCTCTCCCTCTCTCTCTCTCTCCCTCTCCCTCCTCTCCCTCTCCCTCCCCAGCCTCCCTCACACTCCCCCCTCCACACACCCAAATTAACACAAACGGGGGAAAGAGAGAGAGAGAGAGAGAGAGAGAGCAAGCGTGAGGAGGGCACTAGGCTTACTGCAGTCGCAGGTGATGCAGTCAATCAATACACTCACCTTCTCTCTCCCTATTCAACATTTCCCAACGTAATCTTTGTTTTCTGACAAAATAAGATAGATGGTCAGGTTGATTGGTATTGTTGTGAATGTTTGAAAGCCTGCCAGGGGGGGGTGGACTCCTAACGTTAGGGTTACGGCCTTGGTAAGGAGCTTGGCTAACCTTCCTACGGTTCAGTTGTCACTTGGGTTGGCAATGCAGGAAACTGCAGTCATGACGGAATCATATCCACACACACACATGCCGCCACGCACAAACACGTTGAACAAACACACAACATCACACACACACTCCATGCTGGTCAAGCACAAGGCGAAGCTTGAAATAGTTCAGAGATATGCCACTAGACTAGTCCCAGAACAAAGAGGCATGAGTTACGAAGAAAGGCTGCGAGAAATGCACCTCACGACACTAGAAGACAGAAGAGTAAGGGAAAACATGATCACTACCTACAAAATTCTCAGAGGAATTGACAGGGTAGTTAAAGATAAACTGTTTAACACGGGTGGTACAAGAACAAGGGGGACACAGGTGGAAACTGAGTACCCAAATAAGCCACAGGGACGTTAGAAAGAACTTTTTCAGTGTCAGAGTAGTTAACAGACGGAATGCATTAGGCAGTGATGTGGTGGAGGCAGACTCCATACACAGTTTCAAATGTAGATATGATAGAGCCCAGTAGGCTTAGGAATCTGTACATCAGTTGATTGACAGTTGAGAGGCGGGACCAAAGAGCCAGAGCTCAATCCCCGCAAGCACAATTAGGTGAGCACAATTAGGTGAGTACACTCTTGCACAAATGTGTATAAAGTAGGCCATTCAATAGATCAGCAGCCTACTCACTATGCTTGTCATATTGTTCAATAAACCCTTGAACTATATGTTTAACACATCTCTAACCCTGTCCATGGAGGACAGAAGAAAATGTATATATGCTGGTTAGCATTGTAAATGTGTGGCCACGTTTGTGGTAGAAAAAAAACTATGCTTATCCTAGAGAAAGGAGAATGTTTGTTAAACATAATGTTTAACCTAAACACATTTTCAGTGGTAGTCCGTTGGACAATATGGCTCGGGGATGGAATCCTGTACTGGTAGACTGTTTCACACGATGGTTAGCACATGGAAAATGGTGGTAGTTCATAAGTCTTTAACTAGCTCAGTCACAGCTTGACTCCAGCTTAACACGTACTAACACCCTCCTGCCACAGCTTAACGCGTTCACATTCCCAACATTGAGAAAACATAGACTGTTGTAGTGAGTATACGAGAGTATTCCCATGCACATTTACGGCATGAGGTAGTATAACCTTAGTTATAACCTAAGTTATAACCTATATAACCTTAGTTATATAGGTTATAACTAAGTATAAGAATACGTAAGAGTGTAACAGTGTATGGAGTCAGCCTCCACCACATCACTGCCTAATGCATTTCACCTGTTAACTACTCTGACACTGAAAAAGATCTTTCTAACGTCCCTGTGGCTCATTTGGGTACTCAGTTTCCACCTGTGTCCCCTAGTTCTTGTACCACCCGTGTTAAACAGTTTATCTTCATCTACCCTGTCAATTCCTCTGAGAATTTAGAGTATAGAACCTTAGTTATATAGGGTCTTCCTGACCTTATTGTTCTTGTGTTTGAACTTTATGACTTTTGTACTGATTCTTGTGCTTGAATGTCATGACCTTGGAATTTTTTGTCATGTGCAAATTAAAGATGGAATACCCGAATCGGTACCAAAAGGTTGCGCCATTTAACTGTTGGGAACCCCCCAATATTCAAATCTGTCATCAGAAAATGTTTTTTTTTTTTTAGTGTCATCATTGGCGTTGTGTTTTATGAAACGTATATTAATCTATGGAGTTGGCGCTGAACATTTCATTTCCACCGACCATTTTGGTGGAAATATGATTTCATTTCATAAAAAGGAGTCTTGGGGCTGATCTCCTTTAAAGAAAGGAGGGTAGAGGGGGCGACCCTGACAGTAGAGGGGGCGACCCTGACAGTAGAGGGGGCGACCCTGACAGTAGAGGGGGCGACCCTGACAGTAGAGGGGGCGACCCTGACAGTAGAGGGGGCGACCCTGACGGTAGAGGGGGCGACCCTGACCCACATGTGGCAGCCCCCCCCCCCCACATACACACGTACGTCACCAGGAAAATTTTAATTAGGGTAGCCCCAAACATCTGGACTCCAACCTTAGCAGACATTCTATTGTGTAGATATGTGTACACACTAGAGGGGTACCCGGCTTCACCCGGGTCTCTCTCTCTCTCTCCCCCTCCATCTTACTTTCTCTCTCTCTCTCTTTTACTCTTTCTCTGGTCCCACTCTTTATTCTTGTCAAGAAATGTAAAGAAATCTAGGGACTCGGCCAGCCACCTTTTACCAACTACGTCGGGGGAAGGGGAACTATCAGGAGAGGACGCCAAGCCATTACGACTATATAGCACTTGGATGGGGTCAGGATAAGGATTTGGGATGGGACGGGGGGAAAGGAATGGTGCCCAACCACTTGGACGATCGGGGTTTGAACGCCGACCTGGGAGGGGGGGGGGAGGTGATTATTATTTGTCCGTCCCCCATCTTATTAGGACCCCCCCCCCCAGCATCCTATGTTCGTTCCATACCTCAGACCATTTTCCCTGCAAAGCTGGGTGATGCTAGCCCCCAAGTATCTGACTACAGAGGGTACCTGGTGGTGCCCGAGGTCCGCTGTCCCTCTCATTGTCCCTCCAAATCTCCCCTGTGAACCTAAGTCACCCTCTCTCCCAGTGCGGGCTCACCATAGCCCGTGCTACTTGGAACTTTTTGTTCCAAGTAACGATTCTTAAACAACAACCTCTCTCCCCCCTCCCGTTCTCTCATGCTCTGTCCATTTGTCTTTTCCCGTTTTCAACGTTGAATCGACGTTATCGATAATAGCCGAGAATTCGGCTGGAAAAGGCTCCATGAGCAATCAACCCCATATTTCAGGCTTCATAGGAGACCTTTCTTTTTATCGCACAATTGTATTGATTGAGAGGCATGTGGGTTCGTCCCCACCTGCCCTCTATAACAACCCGTCCTCCGAATAGACAGTACGTTTTAGTACTAAATGTAATAAGTACATTCCTGTCTGTATAATACATTAATACACTTAATTGTGCCGTTACATTTACCTCCCAATATATTCTCCTTATTTTGTGTTAATATACTCGAAATTTTTAGGTTGAAGTTTTCGTGTTTAATTCTATATACAGAAGTTTTAAATATAAAGAATTGATTTTTCAGTTTTATTAAACAATAGAGATTTTATTCGAGATTTGAAAATATCCTGAGTTACTTTATAAGACTATTATTGAAATAATTATTGATTATTGAAAGACTTTAGTTTTGTTTTATTAGTTTTATAAAATTATAATATCACTATAGCTGTAGGTTAAGTAGTAATTGTAATTAAGAAGCAATAAATGCTACTTACATGCATGTCCTCCTACACTCCCAAGGTTAGGTTAGGTTAGGTTAGGTCGTGGTTTTCTATACAGCTTTTCAGGTAAACTCTAATATTCACAATATTTTGGTGCGATGCTGGCGATTATGTGTATTTATGTACTATGCCGATAGTCAGGATTGTACTTAGTACATTTACTATTAAAACGTACTGTCTATTCGGAGGATGGGCTGCTATAACACGCTCCACACACTCACAATTCACCTGGGAAGTTGTGAGAGCCTAACCGGAACGGTCCAGCCTCCAACCAGGGATAGACAGCCATCCTCTCTTATAGATATGGATGAACATAGTAAATCTAGTCTTAGTGGCAACAGCAGCAGTAGTAAATATCTACATCAGTAGCAAGAGGTGTAGCGCTTGTATTGGTCTTAGTAGCAGCAGGAAAGTTTTATATATAGTAGCAGAATTATTTGTATTCAGATACACCATCGTCACTTAAAATTTTCAAGCTCCAGGTTTGAATTTTTGTAAAAATCTAGTGTCACTTGGGGGGCATCGTAATACAAGTTGTATGGGATGAGGATGCTTAAGAGATTCAGCGGGGAAGGGAAGGGGAAATAAGTACCAAGTTTTCATACCGACCACTCGGCCACCTCCCACCCCACACCACACTTGCGTGGAGCACCACCACCTGCCACCACCACTTGCCGCCACCACCTGCCACCATCCCCGGTCCAATTCACTATCCAACTACATTTCTACTACCACCACCACATAACCAATTACCCAGTCCAAGCAGCATACAAGTACCTACCACCACCACCACTAGCATCACATCCAAGCACACCACCACCCACCACCACCCCACACCCGGAGCCCACCCCCACCGTGCTGGCCAGCAGGGGGGGAGTGGGCTCCGACATGCGCCAGCAGCACACACACCACCAAGGACCCGCCCTTCACTCCTTCCTACAGCGCCTTCAGGATACGTGGCTGACATGTTCTGTGTCAATACCTTTACCCCTTGTGTTCAGGTGAGTGTCCCCCTCTGCACTCATGGTGGAGAGGACACCAGGCGAGTGTGTCCCTTGCACTCAAGGTGGAGAGGCGTCACCATTACCATGTATAACGCTTCCCTCCAAGACAGTCTCGCTCGCACAATACATCATACCAAATACTAAAAGTTCCTCAGTGCTATTCATACAATTTTTGAATTTCGCGCCAAAATTGCCAAATTGAAAGATGCGTGACAACTTCTTCTGGTAGAATATTTGACTACATTGTATATACATATAATTTATAAGTTTATAAATGTACGTTTTAGCTGTCGCAGTATCCTGCTCGTGATGGCATAAATATATTCCACAAGTGGGAAAACGCTCCCATAGACAGCAGACGCCGCGCCCTTTTTGATCGATTGGCCTCCGCCCCGCGCCGGCCGGGTTGCCACACGCCGCTCTCCCTCAAGACCCCTGTAATATTTGTTGACGCTAATAAGAGACTTGTTCGTAAAGTCTCTTATTCGCAGGATCAAAGTAGGTTTAGTGACCCTGTGCAAGACTCGTAATTATTATAACTTGCATTCTTTGAGGAATAAGAGTGAACTACACCCATAAGTGGACTGTAATGGTAATAAAAATCATTTGTTACTAGGATTTTAGACATGCCACGGGAATTCCTGTCGAGCACGTCACCTCACGTGCCACGTGTAACACTGACACGCACGTCACCTCTCGTGCAAGGATGCTCATCGTTCAGGTTATATGTTCAAGTACCATTACAGCCCCCTTGTTTTAGATATTTGCATCATTGCAAGCGCTGAAGCTGGTAGTTGTATGGTGACCATCCACGGGCTGTCACCATACAACTCTTCCCCCCCCCCCCCCCCGCACACACACGCGCGCGCAAGCTTACTACTCGCAATATTAGTGTATAGTATAATTGTATGAGGTAAAGCAAAGGACACGTTTGGTTCAAGTATTCTGCTTCTTTCCGTTGGCAATTATGTATTTACAGAACGTGAGTGAATCATTTAGAGTTCGACTCGAACAGAAGAAGAGCGCGAGGTATATACATTGTTCAAGAACTGTTCGAACATAATCATTTATGCGAGTCGCGAATAATGTGCTTTTCATTCATAAACAAGTGGTTTCGTGGCTGAATTAACGAGCAATGGACGATTTGATTATATGGACGGGCAGGGAGAATGTTTTGCCGTCCAAGTGACAGAGGGACGGGTCAGCATCGTTCTCCACCTGCCTGTGGCAACGACTTCGCGGGCGGGGCGAGTTGCCATGTCGGGGGGGTTGAAGGTATTACTAGTAGGTGAAGCAGTAGCGCCTTAGAGGTCGTCTTGTCGTCACGCTTTAGAGGTCGTCGTGTCACCACAGCTGCTACTCGGGTTGGTCTGTCTCCTCGGTCGTCTCTCTTGAAGGACAAGACAGTTGCTGGTAATTGTAGCCAACACACACTCAACAGGTTCGTATGGATGGTTTTTGGCTTGGAGTCGTGCCTGCAGTTGTAAATTGTTGTTCCGTAATATGAAACGAGGGGACGTCTCTTAGGACCCCTACTCTGGGGTCTCGTCCAGAGACCAGAGAGTGGGGTCTCTGGACGAGACCCCAGAGGAGGCAGGTTTGTGTTCCAGAGGCCAGCACTGATGTGGACGTTACGGGGAGCCTCGCAAGTGTAAGCAACTCTCGCATAATTTTTGCATAATGTGATGTATTACACGTGTTGCGAGGTGGCGGAATTTGGGCGAGTTTTGATTATATAGCTTGGCTGTATCATAGCCAAGTGTGGTGTGTGGTTGACCCGCCGTGGCTGGCTGTGGTGTGTGGTTGACCCGCCGTGGCTGGCTGTGGTGTGTGGTTGACCCGTTGTGGCTGGCTGGCTGTGGTGTGTGGTTGACCCGTTGTGGCTGGCTGTGGTGTGTGGTTGACCCGTTGTGGCTGGCTGTGGTGTGTGGTTGACCCGTTGTGGCTGGCTGTGGTGTGTGGTTGACCCGTTGTGGCTGGCTGTGGTTGACCCGTTGTGGCTGGCTGGCTGTGGTGTCTGGTTGACCCGGTGTGGCTGGCTGGCTGTGGTGTGTGGTTGACCCGTTGTGGCTGGCTGTGGTGTGTGGTTGACCCGTTGTGGCTGGCTGTGGTGTGTGGTTGACCCGTTGTGGCTGGCTGTGGTTGACCCGTTGTGGCTGGCTGGCTGTGGTGTGTGGTTGACCCCTCCGTGGCTGGCTGTGGTGTGTGGTTGACCCCTCCGTGGCTGGCTGGCTGTGGTGTGTGGTTGACCCCTCCGTGGCTGGCTGGCTGTGGTGTGTGGTTGACCCGCCGTGGCTGGCTGTAGTGTGTGCTTGACCCCTCCGTGGCTGGCTGGCTGGCTGTGGATTGTGGTTCGACGATATTCTAATTGAACTTAATATCAACTTTAGAAGCATGGGTTTGAGTTCACCTTCACCACCACCTCTTCCACATTGCCTTTCTTCACTAGTTGAACACTGAGGGAACAACGTACTTGTATCTCTCGTACTCATCCGTGCTCTGTTTACACTTTCCTTATCTTTGTTACCACCTGTTGTAAAACTGTTCTTGCACATGGTTTACCTTTATGGTTTGTTCCATATGATAGCTCTATCATAATACAATCCATTCTTCTGTTTAGATAGTAGTTTTTGTAACTATGCGCACCATAGTACATAGATTGACGTACTAAACAATTAGATAGTAGAACTTAGTACTATTCACTTTATAAAGAGTCGGAAAAATAAAGCTAAATACATGCTTAAATATTCCTAGGCCTAGTATAGCACACATATGTACTATATTAGGCCTCAGATATCGTGTGTTAGGTCACCGAAGGTTAAGTTAGGTTAGTCTCGTAATCTTAGTAATATTCTAAGTCTCATGACACTGTGCAAGTCTTCCTGGCTAGTTGCCTTTTTGATAGTTACTCCAGTATCTTTAAAAAGATACTGTATCTTTATCTCCAGTATCTTTAAAAAGACGGGCAAAAAATAGGTAGAAAATAATAGGCCATAAATGTCATCATTTTTGTATAAGTCAGATGGCTGCCGAGTGGTCTTATATTGACATTTGAACCGTATAAAACCTTCTTCCACTCCTTGTATTGCCTTGCACATTACTCTCACTCTGAAGGAGGTCTTCCACTTCCTTACCCTGATCTCGGACAGGGTATGGGGGGAGGGGAGGGGAGGGGGGTGATGGGGTTTACAAGCAACCTTTTCCTGTATACATCTAGGTATTTTGCAGGTTGTGATCAGGTCAACTATTTTTTTTTTCTTCGATCTTTCTACATTGTGTCTGCCCTTGTTGGTCAAGCCCTCTATATCGGGGACCTAAGTGGCAAATCTCTGAACTTAATTAAGCTTTTTTGTGTGTTTAAGAGGTGTGTGTGTATGTGTTTTGGATGGATTTAGGGGTAATGGAACAAATATTCCATTTATTCATGGATATGAACTTTAGAATTAGTTTTGCAGCTAATAAACACACCTGGGGTGATGGTGTAGTGAATATGGTGCTGTACTTGTTGCCAGGCTGGTGAGGACGGTGTTGACCGCCAGGTGGAGACAGCCTCGCCTCAGAGTGAGCCCAGCGAGCACCCAGACCTCCTCCACACCAACGGCCAGGTGAGTGGCGCACGCTGCCATACTTGTGGTTCCTGCTCTACTAGTACCATACTGGTTTTAGTCTTTAAATCTTATTTATAACTAGCTGTACCAGGTCACGCGTTGCTGTGGCTCAGCAAAACATGTGCATTGCTGAGCCACAGCAACCTTTCCCCCCTGGCTCCCAGTCCTTTCCAGCATTCCTCCCC
This sequence comes from Procambarus clarkii, assembly GCF_040958095.1. Lineage (NCBI taxonomy): Eukaryota > Metazoa > Arthropoda > Malacostraca > Decapoda > Cambaridae > Procambarus > Procambarus clarkii. The sequence continues at coordinate 4,093,853 of NC_091189.1, forward strand.
CTCCCTTCGTCCTTCCCAGCATCCCCCCCCCTCCCCCGTCCCTTTGTCCTCCCCTCCATTCCCTACTCCATCATCCCATCGTTCTTCCTACCATTCTCCTCCTTTCCAAAATGTGAAATCATGGTGATTAGAGGGATTTATGAGCGCAACCAAATTCAAAGAAATTTGTATAAATGGAAAAAAAAAACGTGACGAGACAAGTGGTAGTTAGATCAGTTGAAGACGAGGAGTCACAATAACGTGGCTGAAGTATGTTGACCAGACCACACACTAGAAAGTGAAGGGACGACGACGTTTCGGTTCGTCCTGGACCATTCTCAATCGACTTTAGAATGGTACAGGATGGACCGAAACGTCGTCGTCCCTTCACTTTTTAGTTTGTGGTTTGGTCAACATAGATCAGTTGAACCAAATACACGCAGCCACATCTATACACACCAGCTGTCGTGTAGTAGAGTCGAAGGCTACAAACTGTGAGGCTGTGTGAATGGTCACTTTTACGGGCTATTCATGCCCGTGCCACTTCTTGGGTGGCGTAACTTTCTCACCTTCAGTGGTCACTTGCGCTCAGTTGGTTTACTGAGGCCTCGTCATAATGGTTTGTTGACACACACTGGGCCAACTTGTGACGCCATGTTGACATCTACATGGCGGCAGCAGGATGGAAAGTTTAACCTTCATGTCTTCCTCCTCAATACGGCTCTAGAACCAATTTTGACAGTGTTTCTGTCAATGTTATTTTTCTTTAGCAATAACCAATACATGTGGATTTTATAATCCAACATACATAAATATAAACTTAGCCGACATTATTATTAACTTCAGTAAATAAATAATTAGAAACCGATATAATTTTAATATTGCTAATTGTTCCATGTTTGAAATTAACCCAAGATGTGCATTCTAACGAGCCTCTCGTTGAGTGTCTGTCACCTCCTCCCTCCCCCTACAAGAAGTAACCGTTGTTATTTTAGATTCAGCCACTCGGAACGAAATGTCTATGTAGCACGGGCTATATAGAGCCCCTAATTGAGTTCAGTTATTCTCGATAACCTTGTTACTGTGATATTTGGGGTCAAAGTTTTAAATGGAGGTGGGGTTTCCTCCTTTTACCCAGTTTCTTTTCCGCTTCTGTTTTAGCGCACTGGTTTTAGTCTTGTTTTAATAACATTATGTTTTTGGTGGATAGATGCACAGTGTTCACTAGTGTGTCCCATTCTTCAACTGCTTTTCTAACCATTGTAGTCGCTGTGGATTAGAAGTAACTTCTTATATGTTTTATTGATTCAGCTACTCGGAACAAGTTCCAAGTAGCACGGGCTATGGCGAGCCCGTAGTGGACTTACCTGCCACACAGGAGCGGGGCTCAGATGTAACTAATGTCTTGTGTTTACGCGTCCAGCGAGAGATGGACGCCAGCAGCGACGAGGGTGTGGTGACGGAGGAGGTGGTGGTGCCGCGACGCGTGGGCCGGAGGGACGCAGAGCCCTGGGACACACTCTCCCTCGACGCCACCGACGAGGTAAGTACCCATGTTCACTTTACCTGTAGGCAGTTTCGAGAGTTATTATGCTCTCCCTCCCCCCATGCCTAGCCTGGGGCCAGACTTTTCTTCCGATAATTTGATCTGAAAGGCTGTTGCTGGGAGCGGTTCGCATCAGGATTTCCGGATGTCATTTGTCGGTGTTGCAGTGCAGGCGGCCTTGATGAAGTCTTGATGTTGCACATGCTTGGTTATATTTACCCAGCATCGTGAGAGAGCATTGTTGATGTACACATCGTGCAGGCTGTCGGATTATGCACCGTTGGATATCGGTAGTAGCCGGATGGGTGAACGGACGGACGCAGCTCACCCTTGGCTATGGAGGATATCAATATTCACGGGCGCCAGGCTATCGACGGAGGCGACGCCATACTATACCATAACTATATGCATCAGCAGACTCCGAAGACAATCTGGTATTGTAACAAGTGACTCGGACCCTGCCCGACAACGGTCCCAACTGGCTGCCAGCGGCACAGTCGATACGGCTCTGTGAGCTGGAACTGGGTCATGCCCTAATTACTTTATTGAATGTCCAGTCATTAGACCCTTCAGACCAGACGACATAAGGGAATCCCGGAGCGTTGCAATTGCTTGACGCCACCATCGTATCCTTGGTGTTGTCATAATGTACTCAAAGTTTGCCATACATACCTCTATGATTACCTGCAACCAATGTTACTCTTCATGTAGTCTAGCGTAGCTGCACAAGCTCCAGGGTACATTATATATTTTAACATATTCAGGTAAACAAAAAAATTGTACTTAACTGAAACTTTGTCCCGTCTAGCATATGCGGCTGATGACATCCATTTGATGTGGGCTTCTGGGGACAGGTTCGGTGTGATATCAACCCTCAAACTTTTCTTTTTTAGACTCTAGAAGGATTTCGCCTCCCAGATGGTACCTTGTGTTTAGCCTCACCACAAACGCTTCCTGGGGGAAGTCGCAACCCGCGGGAGGGTTGCAGCGCCTCGTCCCTCTCCAGAAAGACGTCTCGTCCTCAAACTGTATCTGCCTCTCCTACACCTTTTGTTCTTGGTACCTCGCTTCCCAATCCTCGGGCTTCTAGACACATTTCTCTCATTATGGCCTGAACGGACAATGGCGCGGTGTCCTCGGTTGTAAATACAAACTACTATTCGTTATTATTAACATGAATACATCAGCACTTATGCTGGTACTCTGAACTATGTGAAGTGTTACATAATGTGTATAAAGAGCCAAACTCTGTGATGATCTCCACCTCATAGGATGGTTGTCATACAGGGAAGGAAGAAAGGAAACTATAATGGGAAAGCGCCAAGCAATTACCACTATATAGCACATGGAAGAGGTCGGGGTAAGGATTTGGGATGGGACGGGAGGAAAGGAATGGTACCCTTTCCACCACTGACCGTCCGGCGCTCACTTGGACGGTCGGGGATTGGACGCCGACCCGCACGAAGGGAGACGGTCGCTCTACATGAGTATGTGGTCGGTTACCCAGCACTCAAACTATGAGTATTACTGGGATGCCCTCAAGCTCCAGGTGTATCATACAGGCGAGTCTGAAGGGCCTACATTCAGTGTAATGTTTGGAAGCTTGGTAAAGGTTAGATGTTTACACCCTGTACACGCTGCTGCCCGTCCTTAATAAAAAGGTCAAATGCTCCTTAATCCAGCAACCAGACCCACCCACCCCCCACCCCTCTGTGAATGAAAAGCAGTTTACACACGACCCGACTGATGGCATTCATAGTGCTTCGCTGACTGTCTCTGTTCAGATCTCAACTCTACAAGTAACCCGTCCTCAGACCATTCCATTCATGGAATGGATTTGGTTCATTCCATAATATTAATGAATGAAAAACTGTTTACATGCGATTCAACTGATGACGTTCGAACATTTCCGGAACAAGTGCTTCACTGACGACTTTTGTTCGAACCACAACGCTGTAAATGCTTCACCCACGTACTACAAATACAAATAATCGCCAACAGAACCTAAACACCTAAACTAACCTATATATGCACAATATGCTAATATTATAATATTAATTTGAGAAAATTTCTGTTTTGAAATGAACAGCAAGTTAAAATTGATGAATGCGTCTGTGGGGTCGACCGCTGGATGTAATGGACTTAGAGTCGAGGACGGGTTGCTGCTGCAAGTGCGTCACCCACATACAATTCATCTGCAACAGAACCTACACACCTTTCCTAACTTATGCCTATGTTTATATTGAACTTAAATATATAATATTAATAAATATATGAGAACACAATGCTTAATACACAGTAGGTTAAAATTGATGACGGCCTCTTTGGGGGATGATCACCGCTTTAACTAACTTAGCCAGAGACCAGGTGGACTCAGATCAGGGGTTGTACACGTTTCAATTGTTGTCACACAAACTACCTGGAGAACATTTTTATTCATAGCATGATCAATTGATAATTATTCTTCCTAATAGACTTGGGAACTGGATAACACTTTTGGAAATAAATCGGTTAATGTTTATTTTTTTATTTAATTCTTGAAGTACGTAAACGATTCTAACATTTGGACAGAAACATTAAAGAAAAAAAGGTAAGGCTTTAAAACTATATAGAATAGCAACGCAGCCTCTTGAAACGATAGTACTTATTCGTACTTTCGTCCAAATAGTTACTATTTGTACTGATGGACCATCAGTAAACTACTTTTTGCACTGTTTTATAGTAGAAATAATATAACTGAAAACCAACTTTAAATATTTGTTCGTTTGTTTATTCGTTTAAATATTCTCTTGCAGTCCATCAGTGTACAATATAAGGCCTAAGGTAGCATGTATTAGGCCAAGGATTGTTAGAAGATGAGTTTATGTCATTTGTTGCAGTTTTAAAAAAAAATTTTTTTTTACAAAAGTCTACTTTCTGGTCCACCACGTCACATTAATACTATCCACCAAGGAATTACTTACAAGTAACTACTGAAAAATGGTTACTTTTCATTTTAGGAGGCTGGCTGGATAAGTGACTGAAGTAAGGCAATACGGGCTCACCATAGCCTAAGCTACTTGGAACTTTTGGTTCCTGGTAGCAAATCTTTAACAACAACGTCTGAAGTAACGCACCTTCACGATAAACTGTGGAACCATTCCCTCGTTATTTAGACAAACTTGACTTGGCGAGGAGCTGAACGTTGTGGGGTTTAATAACTGCTTTCCCAAAATACCCGCCAGGATCGATACTCCCGTGCAACAGAAGTAAGCTAAGCAGAAGCAACTGCTAGAAGGCTAATTACAAGGTAGGCTTGCAACCCCTTCCTCCCCTCCTTGGCCCGTTATCTTCCCCACCACCTCCAACCCCCCCCCCCCTTCCCCTTCACAGGAATCTGAGCTCACCATGCAGTGATGAGGTTAAAAAGAATCTGTTGCAGCTGAATGTGATAAAGGCTGTTGGGCCTGACAGACTCATCGTGGATACTGAAGATGGTGCAGAGGCACTAATTGCGCCACACTATGGTGTATAACAGGTCACTGGAGACCTACCGGTAAGCTGGAAGAGGGGGCTAATGTAGTCCCAATATACAAAAAGGGTGACAGGCAAGAGGCACTGAACTACAGGCCAGTTTCCTCCAACTTGTATACCACGCAAGGTGATGGAGAAGATCTTGAGGAAAAGGCTCATAGAGCATCTGGAAAGAAAGTTTTCTAACACCCACCAGCATGGGTTTAGGGATGGTAAATCGTGCCTCATAGGCTTAATAGATTTTTATGACCAGGCGACAAAGATTAGGCAAGAAAGAAGGGTGGGCAGACTGCATTTTCTTGGACCATCAGAAAGCTGGACAGTATCCCCATAAAAGGCCGTTACCAAAGTTAGAGAAACAGGCAGGAGTAAAGTGTACTCTAGTGGATAAGGGAGTATCTAAGCAACAGGAAACAGCGATAAACTGCGAGGAGGGAGACATCAGATTGGCGAGATGTCACTAGCCGAGTCATACAGGGCTCAGTACTTTAACCCATCTTGTTTGATACGTGTAAATGATGTTCCAGAGGTCTAGATTCGTTCCTCTAAATGTTTGCTGATGCAAAAATTATGAGAAGAATAAAGACATAAGATAGACTACAGGACGACCTGAACAAACTGGTGGAATGGTCTAGAAAATGGCAACTTAGGCAAGTTTAAATTAATGAAATTAGGCGAAGGTAGCAGGAGGCTAAGCACAAGGTACCATCTGGGAGGCGAAATCCTTCTAGAGTCTAATAGAAAGGTTTGAGGGTTGATATCACACCGAACCTGTCCCCAGAAGCAAACATTAAAGGATGTCATCAGCCGCATATGCTAGACGGGCCAGCGTAAGAACTGCCTTTAGAAACTTGTCCTGAACGATTTCGTATACCTTGTATACCACTTATATCAGACCAATCTTTGAGTATGCAGCTCCAGCCTGGAGTCCATACCTAGTTAAACACGAGGTAAAGTTAGAGAAGATTCAGTGGTATGCCACCAGATTCGTCCCGGAACAGTGGTATGAGCTATGAGGAAAGGCTACGGGAGCTAAACCTCACGTCCCTCGAAGACAGAAGAGTAAAGGGGAGACATGATTACTGTTACGAACCCTTCACAACTTTTTTTTTTTAAATTGTACGATCCTACTCAAGTTCAGAAGACTAACTTTGGTGGAAACATAGTTTAGTGTAAGTAATAAAAAACCACTTAAAATTACCGGCTCGTATTACCCATTACCATTAATATATACCAATTTCTATGAGAGGTCATCCAGAGCGGGGTCACTAACCCTCACGTTAACTAGCTTCAAAGATGAAAGGACACTGTGCCTCTGACGAGGTCTTTAACGCACCACTAGCTGCAGTTATGGAGAAGTCTTCAAACGCTCCCCCTCCTTAGCGCACTCGCCAGTACGTTCAACCAGCGAAGTCCACAGCACTAAACTAGCCCAACTGGCTAGCACCTTCAGGTCGACCAAAGTACTCTTCCACTGTCCCGGCTTCACTGACTCGTGTTGCCTGTCCCCGGTTGTTCGTCACCTTCCAGCACAGCAGACTAGAAAATGGGAAACTAAGATTAATAGGAGGGTCAACTGTTATAGTTCGGCACCTGGATTGTAGATGGCGCCGAGGCCCGTCACAATTACCGCCTACAAATTTCTCATGAGAATTGACAGGGTAGACAAAGACGAACTGTTTAGCACGGGTGGAACACTAACAAGGGAACACAGGTGGAAACTGAGTACCCAAATTAGCCACAGAGACGTTAGTAAGATTTTTTCAGTGTCAGAGTAGTTAACAAATGGAATGCATTAGGCAGTGATATGGTGGAGGCTGACTCCATACACAGTTTCAAATATAGATATGACAGAGCCCAGTAGGCTCAGGAATCTGTACACCAGTTGATTGACAGTTGAGAGGCGGGACCAATGAGCCAAAGCTCAACCCTCGCAAGCACAACCAAGTGAATACAACTAGGCGAGTACAGTTCCCCACCGACTGTGTGTGTTGGTATGCCGTATAATTATGCCAAGTGGAGTATGACCCAGTCACGCGTAGCTTCTTCAATGTTGAGTCTGATTAAGTGTAGGTTGTCTGTTTTTGTCGTCGAAGTCAATGTCACGGGTTTATCCCGGACCAACTGGGACGTGTTTGGGTCATGTGTTCGACTCATGTGTTCGACTTGGATAAGTCGGGTTTGTTTGAATGGAGGATAACGGTTACCAGACTTTTACATTCCATTGTTAATGTCTGAAGTACTTTTGAATTAGAGTACTTTGTTTGTCTGCTTTGAGTCTGTTTTTTGTTTCAGATTTTGGGTACTCGTTAGGGCGGCCTGTTTGCAGGTGTTGGGTGCTTGTTAGGATGGTTTAGGCACCCCTTAGTTAGTTGTTAGGTGTTTATTAGGCTGGTGTCTATTGGCGCCCCTGTGTTGCAGGTGTTTGGTAATAAAGTTACAATGGCCCTCTTCTCACTTGTCACCAGTGTTAGAATGGGGCCCCAAACTTGTCACCGGTGTTGGAATGGGGCCCCAAACTTGTCACCGGTGTTGGAATGGGTCCCCAACTTGTCGCCAGTGTTGGAATGGGGCCCCCAACTTGTCACCAGTGTTGGAATGGGGCCCCCAACTTGTCGCCAGTGTTGGAATGGGGCCCCCAACTTGTCACCAGTGTTGGAATGGGGCCCCCAACTTGTCGCCAGTGTTGGAATGGGGCCCCCAACTTGTCACCAGTGTTGCCGGAATTCATATGAAAGTCGGTCGCGTCTTTTAAGATTAATGCAAGATGATTTCGTGTTTCAGTCGTCAGGTATATTGGAGATTCTGTCAAGGTGAAGTGTTGACCCGTGTGTGTGTACGTTATGGGAGGGGCGGGGCAGGTCACTACTGCCCGGGTGGTGACGGAGATGACCCCGTCCCCCCCTACTCCAGCACCCCCTCACATGATGACCCTGCAGACCCCCCCACCCCCCATACACACGCCCCCCCCCCTCCTTAGCACCCCACACACACACACACACACATGACCCTCCAGCTCCCCTCCCCCCCCCCCACACACACACGACCCCTCCTTAGCACCCCCCCCCCACACACACGACCCCCAGCACCCCCTTCCCCTCCACGAAGGGGGAGACGGTGGGGACGGAGCAGCACCACGCCATAAAGACCTGGCGTGGTCGTAATTGGTTGGATGTAATTGTTTACTATTAATTCTGAGCGCCACAATAAAGTCTCGTGGCATAAACGTGTGACACATTCTCTCGACTGTTATTTTTTGTTAGTAAATATAACATTTTAATAAAGATGTTAGCTGATCACGGAATACAGTTCTCATGTAGCTGTAACCCGTTCCCAGACCAGGTCCATTCCATCCAGCGGTCGACCTCAAAGACGCATTCATAGATTGAGTCATTCAAAATAGAAATGTTCTCAAATATAACTTAATATTATTATATATTAGCATATTGTGCATATATAGGCATAGGTTAGGTTAGGTGTTTAGGTTCTGTTGGCGAATATTTGTATTTGTAGTATGTGGGTGAAGCATTTATAAGGTTGTGGCTTGAACAACAGTCGTCAGTGTAGCAATTGTTCCGGAAGTGTTCGGACGAAATCAGTTGAGTCGTGTGTAAACCGTTTTTCATTCTAAACGGGGGGTTTGGCGGGTGCATGGAATGGACTTAGCCCGTCCTCATAAATAAAGGCCAGTGGTACTCGCCACAATGTGCTTGCAGTTCGAACATGTTCACTCTAGTCTTGCCAGTCATCTACCCGACCACTTTGACTGGACGGTAGAGTGACTCTCGCTTCATGCAGGTCGGCGTCAAAGCGGTTGGAGCACCATTCCTTCCCTCCGTCCCATCCCAAATCCTTATCCTGATCCCTCCCAAGTGCAATAAAGTCGTAATGGCTTGGCGCTTTCCCCTGATAATTAAAAGAAAAATTGCCATTCATCTGGCATTTTCATCCGTTAATGAATGATGTGATTTTGTTTAACTCGTTTTTCGTATCGTATCAACATTTTATATGTATGGAGCTTCACTGCTTTCTCATTTAGTCCCTTGAATATATTTATGACTTTTAAACTTTAAAAATTCCTTCTGATGTCCCGCTTTTGTTTCTAGTTTCCATTTATGTTCGCTCGTTCTCCAGTCGTCATGTCTGCCCTGTTCCTTCATGCCTAAAGTGTTCTTCCCTCAACTCGGGACGCAGCCATGTTGCATTTTATTGGAATTTGTATAGTTGTATTGTGTTTCTTTAAGGTGGGGATAGATGCCGGGGCAGGGTACTCAAGACTGTGGGGCTCCTGAAGAATGTGTGTAGCGATGGGAAGGGCCTTAATCCATGTTCTTGAGAGCTATGTCGACGTTTGTCAGTACGTCGTATTTTGAGGGTTCTACGAGCCTCCGCCTCATTGGTCACACGCAGTACCTTACAGTGGAGACTGTGTATGTGTGTGTGTGTGTGTGTGTGTGTGTGTGTGTGTGTGTGTGTGTGTGTGTGTGTGTGTGTGTGTGTGTGTGTGTGTGTGTGTGTGTGTGTGTGTGTATTCACCTATTTGTACTCACCTATTTGTGCTTGCGGGGGTTGAGCTTTGGCTCTTTGGTCCCGTCTCTCAACTGTCAATCAACTGGTGTACAGATTCCTGAGCCTACTGGGCTCTATCATATCCACATTTAAAACTGTGTATGGAGTCAGCCTCCACCACATCACTGCCTAATGCATTCCATCTGTTAACTACTCTGACACTGAAAAAGTTCCTTCTAACGTCTCTGTGGCTCATGTGGGTACTCAGTTTCCACCTGTGTCCACTTGTTCGCGTCCCACCAGTGTTGAATAGTTTATTCAACATTCAATAGTTTATTTGTGTGTGTGTGTGTGTGTGTGTGTGTGTGTGTGTGTGTGTGTGTGTGTGTGTGTGTGTGTGTGTGTGTGTGTGTGTGTGTGTGTGTGTGTGTGCGTACGTTGAACCCTCGTAGTGTAAACCTGGGCGTGGTTAAGGGATACCGTAAACCTAGGCGAGGTGAACCCGTACGAGGCTTGTCGGCCAGATTGTGGTCACACTCCTTGTGTTATCGCGCCTTGCCGGCGCGGAAACCACACTAGGGGTAGTTACTGGGTTGTTACACGGCTAGTTGGACGCTCTAACAACCAACAGACGGCAAGGGGAAGGTCCGTCTGCCTCTAGTAATGTATATCTTCCAGTCTTGGTGTTTCAAGATGGTAGTGTCGTCCATCAGGTGTTGTCCCAGACGTGGTCCATCAGGTATTGTCCCTCAGACGTGGTCCATCAGGTATTGTCCCTCAGACGTGGTCCATCAGGTATTGTCCCTCAGACGTGGTCCATCAGGTATTGTCCCAGACGTGGTCCGTCAGGTATTGTCCCAGACGTGGTCCATCAGGTATTGTCCCTCAGACGTGGTCCACCAGGTATTGTCCCAGACGTGGTCCATCAGGTATTGTCCCAGACGTGGTCCATCAGGTATTGTCCCCCAGACGTGGTCCATCAGGTATTGTCCCAGACGTGGTCCACCAGGTATTGTCCTCCAGACGTGGTCCACCAGGTATTGTCCCAGACGTGGTCCATCAGGTATTGTCCCAGACGTGGTCCACCAAGTATTGTCCCAGACGTGGTCCACCAGGTATTGTCCCAGACGTGGTCCATCAGGTATTGTCCCAGACGTGGTCCATCAGGTATTGTCCCCCAGACGTGGTCCATCAGGTGTTGTCCCAGACGTGGTCCATCAGGTATTGTCCCAGACGTGGTCCATCAGGTATTGTCCCAGACGTGGTCCATCAGGTATTGTCCCCCAGACGTGGTCCATCAGGTGTTGTCCCAGACGTGGTCCGTCAGGTATTGTCCCTCAGACGTGGTCCATCAGGTATTGTCCCCCAGACGTGGTCCACCAGGTATTGTCCCCCAGACGTGGTCCATCAGGTGTTGTCCCAGACGTGGTCTACCAGGTATTGTCCTCCAGACGTGGTCCATCAGGTGTTGTCCCAGACGTGGTCCATCAGGTATTGTCCCCCAGACGTGGTCCATCAGGTGTTGTCCCAGACGTGGTCCATCAGGTATTGTCCCTCAGACGTGGTCCATCAGGTATTGTCCCCCAGACGTGGTCCATCAGGTATTGTCCCTCAGACGTGGTCCATCAGGTATTGTCCCTCAGACGTGGTCCACCAGGTATTGTCCCAGACGTGGTCCACCAGGTATTGTCCCCCAGACGTGGTCCACCAGGTATTGTCCTCCAGACGTGGTCCACCAGGTATTGTCCTCCAGACGTGGTCCACCAGGTATTGTCCTCCAGACGTGGTCCACCAGGTATTGTCCCCCAGACGTGGTCCACCAGGTATTGTCCCCCAGACGTGGTCCACCAGGTATTGTCCTCCAGACGTGGTCCATCAGGTATTGTCCCAGACGTGGTCCATCAGGTATTGTCCCCCAGACGTGGTCCATCAGGTATTGTCCCAGACGTGGTCCACCAGGTATTGTCCCAGACGTGGTCCATCAGGTATTGTCCCCCAGACGTGGTCCACCAGGTATTGTCCCCCAGACGTGGTCCATCAGGTATTGTCCCCCAGACGTGGCCCACCAGGTATTGTCCCAGACGTGGCCCACCAGGTATTGTCCCAGACGTGGTCCACCAGGTATTGTCCCCCAGACGTGGTCCACCAGGTATTGTCCTCCAGACGTGGTCCACCAGGTATTGTCCCCCAGACGTGGTCCACCAGGTATTGTCCCCCAGACGTGGTCCACCAGGTATTGTCCTCCAGACGTGGTCCATCAGGTATTGTCCCAGACGTGGTCCATCAGGTATTGTCCCCCAGACGTGGTCCATCAGGTATTGTCCCAGACGTGGTCCACCAGGTATTGTCCCAGACGTGGTCCATCAGGTATTGTCCCCCAGACGTGGTCCACCAGGTATTGTCCCCCAGACGTGGTCCATCAGGTATTGTCCCCCAGACGTGGCCCACCAGGTATTGTCCCAGACGTGGCCCACCAGGTATTGTCCCAGACGTGGTCCACCAGGTATTGTCCCCCAGACGTGGTCCACCAGGTATTGTCCCAGACGTGGTCCACCAGGTATTGTCCCCCAGACGTGGTCCATCAGGTATTGTCCCCCAGACGTGGTCCACCAGGTATTGTCCTCCAGACGTGGTCCACCAGGTATTGTCCCAGACGTGGTCCACCAGGTATTGTCCCCCAGACGTGGTCCATCAGGTATTGTCCCCCAGACGTGGTCCATCAGGTATTGTCCCAGACGTGGTCCATCAGGTATTGTCCTCCAGACGTGGTCCATCAGGTATTGTCCCAGACGTGGTCCATCAGGTATTGTCCTCCAGACGTGGTCCACCAGGTATTGTCCCAGACGTGGTCCATCAGGTATTGTCCTCCAGACGTGGTCCATCAGGTATTGTCCCAGACGTGGTCCACCAGGTATTGTCCCAGACGTGGTCCATCAGGTATTGTCCCAGACGTGGTCCATCAGGTATTGTCCCAGACGTGGTCCATCAGGTATTGTCCCAGACGTGGTCCATCAGGTATTGTCCCCCAGACGTGGTCCATCAGGTATTGTCCTCCAGACGTGGTCCACCAGGTATTGTCCCAGACGTGGTCCATCAGGTATTGTCCCCCAGACGTGGCCCACCAGGTATTGTCCCAGACGTGGTCCATCAGGTATTGTCCTCCAGACGTGGTCCACCAGGTATTGTCCCAGACGTGGTCCATCAGGTATTGTCCTCCAGACGTGGTCCATCAGGTATTGTCCCCCAGACGTGGTCCATCAGGTATTGTCCTCCAGACGTGGTCCACCAGGTATTGTCCCAGACGTGGTCCATCAGGTATTGTCCCCCAGACGTGGTCCACCAGGTATTGTCCCCCAGACGTGGTCCATCAGGTATTGTCCCCCAGACGTGGTCCACCAGGTATTGTCCCAGACGTGGTCCATCAGGTATTGTCCCCCAGACGTGGTCCACCAGGTATTGTCCCAGACGTGGTCCACCAGGTATTGTTTAAGGTAGTTGATGGTGTGGGGCTATATAATTATCTTAAAGGAATGTTGCAAATGGCGGCTTGTTACCGCAACATAAACAGTTCGTATAGCTGATGTCAATACAAATTATCGGGAATACTTATGAGTTTCATTAAGTTTAATTTAGCCAGTTGTTACTTGATACACGGTTCGTAAACACCAAGTTGACAAAATTGACAGTCAGACAGTCAGACAAATTGACAGTTCAGTATTCTGAACTGTTTAATTGGTTCGAGCCTTAGCCGGGCTGGACTGTCCATAGTTTCAAAGCCTAATAGGATCCTTACTTTCTAGCCTATGTAACCATAACTAAGATTAAGATTTGCTAACTTGTGGAACCTTAGCAAAACTTAAGATAGCCTAACTTATATATATTTCGGCTCGATTTTTTGATTTTTTTTTTTTAGTTTCTTTTCGGAACTGGAACCATTTTTTTTAAATCTGTAATTTATATTCCATTCTCCTGGGCTCTTGGAGACTCGAACCGTAGACCCCTTGTGTGTGAGGCCGGAGCTCTACCGACCGAGCTATTGAGTAGCCTTAATAAGGAAAGTTTCCATGTTCTCTCTAGGACAATTTACCGTAATTTATATAATTAGATAACCTCGTAATTACTGTGTATTGTGTTGCGTTAATAATCAGTATATTAACGCCGCGTTATCCGTGACCTTGTAAATATATAATATAAATGTGATTTACATTGAGCCGTAGTAGAGCCGGTCGGCCGAGCGGACAACACGCTGGACTTGTGATCCTGTGGTCCTGGGTTCGATCCCAGGCGCCGGCGAGAACAATAGGCAGAGTTTCTTTCACCCTATGCCCCTGTTACCTAGCAGTAAAATAAGCACCTGGGTGTTAGTCAGCTGTCACGTGCTGCTTCCTGGGGGGTGGAGGCCTGGTCGAGGACCGGGCCGCGGGGACACTAAAAGCCCCGAAATCATCTCAAGATAACCTCAAGACTACGTGTACGTACGAGTCTGACTTCCTCATGGCTAAAACAACCTAAACGAACTTCCTCGACCTAAACAAATTTGTTACTCACATGGTAAAGTTCCTCCCCATAATTAACAATAATTATGAAAAAAAGTCAGATTACAGTGATTAGTTTGTAGGAATAGAATTTGTAATCATTACAAGGCCGGTAATAAGATAGGCTGCTGGTGGACGCTGGTTAGTTTACTATAGGGCAGAGAACGTCACGTGTTCCTGGATAGACGTACTTTTGGCCGCTGCGACATGTGCTCTGCGAGACGTGTCGATCTTGACTGTAGGTGTAGAGCAGCGGGGAGATGATAGACTGGGCGTGGATAAATGCCTTGCATATCATTACTCTTGGGGTGGAGTCGGTGGGGAAGGATGTGAGGAAGAATGTGACGGAGTGGAATTAAGGGAAGAATCTGTTGAATGACGGGAAGGGGGGAGGCGGGAAGGAGGAGGCGTCGGGGGCGGGAAGGGGAGACGTCGGGGGCGGGAAGAAAGGCGTCGGTGGCGGGAAGAAAGGCGTCGGGGGCGGGAAGAGGAAGGCGTCGGGGGCGGGAAGAAGGAGACGTCGGGGGCGGCAAGAAGGAGACGTCTGGGGCGGGAAGAAAGGCGTCGGTGGCGGGAAGAAAGGCGTCGGGGGCGGGAAGAGGAAGGCGTCGGGGGCGGGAAGAAGGAGACGTCGGGGGGGGGGGAAGAAGGAGACGTCGTTGGCGGGAAGAGGAAGGCGTCGATGGCGGGAAGAGGAAGGCGTCGAGGGCGGGAAGAGGAAGGCGTCGAGGGCGGGAAGAGGAAGGAGTCGTGGGCGGGAAAAGAGAGGCGTCGGGGGCGGGAAGCAGCGCCAGAACACATGAAATGTGACGGGATGAGTACCAGAGCGGCGTGTGATAGGGAGTGACAGCTGTACAAACCGTTGGTCTTCAGTTGGTGCAAAATGATGACGACCATTCCAGCTCGCTTTGGACTTGAGGTTTGCGCTGACCGCCTGGAAATGTAGGAAAATGATGATGGATGGTCTTGTTAGTTTTTTGGGTGTGTGGGAAAATAATGATTTCCTGTTTTCTTTGACGAGAAACACAGACGCAGATAACAGTTACTTCAAGGTAAAAGTGTATCTGTACTTGTTGAACACGTGGGGGGGGGGGGACAGCCCCTCGTGTGGTTGTTGAACACGTGGTGGGAGCGCCTCTTATGGTTGCTGAACAAGTGTGAAATAGTGGTGGTATTAATGATTATTTTTAAATGTTGAATGAAGTTGTTGTATTTATATAATGTGTTCATCACTCTGGTTGATCACAGGTTGTGTACGCAAGTGACGCAAGCGTACACAACTTGACACAAGGCAACCCATCGTAAGGCTGCGTCCGTCCAATCTGCGTCAGTTTTAACATACTATGTTACTAAACAGTATGTTTTCTCGAATACAGATGAAAATTATCCTCTTGGACGCTCTATGTTTAGAACTGGGATATGTTGGGTTTGTTTGGTTATGTTAATTAGCACTTACGCAAACACTTACGAACCTGTACATCTTTTCTCAATCTTTGGCAGCTTTGTTTACAATTATTAAACAGTTAATGAGCTCGGAAGCACCAGGAGGCTGTTTATAACAATAACAACAGTTGAATGGGAAGTTTTCATGCTTGTAAACTGTTAAATAAATGTAACCAAAGCCGTCGAAGATTGAGGAAAGATGTACACGTTCGTAAGTGCTTGTGTAAGTACTTTCGTGAATCTGGCCCCTGGGAAAGAGCGAAGCTATGCTGGAAAAAGAAGAGGTCGAACTCATGATCAGTTGCGAGTCCTTGAGGAAAGTGTCCTCATTCTTAGGACATGTTAAGACATTCTTAAACACGGGGGCTGAATGACTGGATTAATGAGCATTTGGTCATTGTTTATGAGGTCGGGCAGGATAAGGATAAAATGATGTCAGATATAAAGTTCTAAACCTGTTCAAAGATATAACTACAGACATGTTTTATTTATTTACAACAAGTACTAAAAGTACATCCACATTAACTTATCCTAGGCTAAGCTGTCAACAAGTACTAAAAGTACATCCACATTAACTTATCCTAGGCTAAGCTGTACACAAGTACTAAAAGTACATCCACATTAACTTATCCTAGGCTAAGCTGTCAACAAGTACTAAAAGTACATCCACATTAACTTATCCTAGGCTAAGCTGTACACAAACCCGCTAACATAAAGTGTTGACCAGACCACACACTAGAAGGTGAAGGGACGACCACGTTTCGGTCCGTCCTGGACCATCCTCAAGTCAATATAAAGCACATGGGATAAGAAGCACGGAAATAGTCCTGGTTACTGCTTGTCACAAGGACAAATAACGCGTGTATATCAAAATATGATAAGCTCATTTCTGCTTTGAAAACTGAATTGGAGCGGAAGATGATTGGCGCTTGTTTACGAGGCGGGTGGACTCGTAAGGGCAGTTTCAAGTGACCCTTATCACGAAGACCTGTATTAGGAACACGTCTGAGGTCAGACAAGGCTCGGAGCACCACTAGAGGGCGCCACTAGAGGGCACCACTAGAGGGCACCACTAGAGGGCGCCACTAGAGGCTTCTTTCCTCACGTTCGTTCAGAGGATCAACATCCCCCCACGGACCGGTCTCTGACCAGGCCTCGTGGTTGCTCGACTGGTTAACCACGCTGTTGGACGCGGCTGCTCGCAGCCTAACGTATGAATCACCGACATGCTGATTAGGTAACTTCCGAGGTGTTTATCAAGTTGTCTTTTAAACACGACGAGAGATCGGCTAGTTATACCCCTCGTGTTTTGAGTGCTTAAAAGTCTTGGCCCCCTCTGATGTTAATAGACTCTGATTGGGTCCACTCAGTGGACCTATTGCACCTGCTTTTCAACGGGGGCTATTTTGCACTTACTACCGTGACTCTAGGGGTCCTGTGTGATGTTATTTCCGTGTGCAGGTTTGGAATCAGACCCGCTAATATTTCCCAAGTGTAAGTTATTATGTCTCTCACCTGCCTGCCCTCTAGGGAATAGATTTAAAAAAATTTAAACGGTCTCGGTAATTTAGAACTTTTCTTAGGTGGGTTCTGGCAGAAAAAGATCTTTATACGTTCTCCAGGTCTGCAGTTTCTCAAGCTTTCAATAGGGCTAGAGAAAGTGTTTTATGAAGTTCTATCATTGGTCTGGTATCTCTTGTCTGAAAAGTTCTTGTTGTCCAACCTGTCATTTTTCTTGCAGTTGTGACAGCTGCTCTATCTTACGGGCTATTCATGTCCGTGCCACCTCTTGGGTGGCTTAATCTTCATCAATAAATCATCAATCGGCTACTCTATTGTGTTTTTTTAAAAGTCAGGTCTTCCGACGTGTTTGCTCCCAACGGACCCAACCACTTGGGCTGGACAGTAGAGCGACGGTCTCGCTTCATGCAGGCCGGCGTTCAATCCCTGACCGTCCAAGTGGTTGGGCACCATTCCTTTCTCCCCGGCCCATCCGAAATCCTAATCCTGACCCCTTCCAAGTGCTATATAGTCGTAATGACTTGGCGCTCTACGGTCACTCTTGGCTTGAAGACTAATGGGACTTTTGAGTGCAGGTACTACTGACTACTAAAGCTTACACGCTTTTGTCAACCACTCTGACACTAAACAAGTTCCTTCTAATATCTCTGTGGCTCATTTGGGCACTCAGTTTCCACCTGTGTCCCCTAGTGCGTGTGCCCCTTGTGTTAAATAGCCTGTCTTGTGTGTGTGTGTGTGTGTGTGTGTGTGTGTGTGTGTGTGTGTGTGTGTGTGTGTGTGTGTGTGTAACTCATTATTTACTGGGACACTAGGGGTGTGTGTGGGGGACACGCGTTGTTTCAACAGAGCCAAGACTGCCGCAGTGCCACCTGTTGACGGCTGGACGGAGCCGTCGGAATTATGCACCTGTGACCTGAATGTTGTGTTAGTCAATAGTGTCAAGTGTTGCTGGTGTGAGTAGCGCTGGTCCCCCGCTACTCTTGTGTGATGGTTGTCTGTGGTGTTCCCTGTAGTGATGCTTCGCTCCGTCCTCGACCACTGGCAAGTGTAAGAGTGGTAACGCCAATATAAGGTTATGAATTCCATATGCGCCGGGCCACGCGGGCTGGTGCGGCGGGCCATGCGCTTGTGGCCCGGCCTCTGTCAATTTGTCAATATATAATAATACAATCAACATTACTAACAATACTAGGTTATAAACATAGACACATCTTTCTGTATGCAGACAGTTCTATATTTAACGTACACACAAATGTATACAAAATACTTATAAAACGAAGTCCAAATATATAGGCCAAATAATAATAGATTCCAAATAGACATTCAGACAAATCAGGAAAAGTTGACAGTCTTGGTGCAAAATTCTTATCTCTCTCTCTCTCTCTCTCTCTCTCTCTCTCTCTCTCTCTCTCTCTCTCTCTCTCTCTCTCTCTCTCTCTCTCTCTCTCTCTCTCTCTCTCTCTCTCTCTCTCTCTCTCTCTCTCTCTCTCTCTCTCTCTCTCTCTCTCTCTCTCTCTCTCTCTCTCTCTCTCTCTCTCTCTCTCTCTCTCTCTCTCTCTCTCTCTCCCCCCCCTCCCTCCCTCCCTCCCTCCCCCCCCCCCCGTGATATCGTCAATCATTCCATTGTGACACAGCCAGGCTACCTGTTCAGGAGTAGTCTCAGTAGTTCTATATAACAGTGACGAGCAGGAACATAATGCAAGTTTCAGCCCCGCTCCTGTGCCAGGTAAGTCCATCGCGGGCTCACCATAGCCCGTGCTACTTGGAACGTTTAGTTCCCAGTAACTGAATCTTAAACAGCAACAACAGAACATAATGAGTCAGGATGGGTTGTCTGGGAGAATTACAACTGGAGGAAGAGAAACGAGGAAAAGAGAAAGGTGGGGAGAGATTGACGTAAATGGATAGGGGAGGAGCAGGAAAAGAGAGGATGGAAGACGAGGAAGAGGGGGAAAATGTAGAAGCGGAGAGAGAGATGGAAAGTGGAGAAGGACATGTAGCGAAGGAGGGGCGGCGGAGAGGAGCGCGGGAAACCCGTGGTCCGCCAGCCGCCTGGCGTCCCCTGCTGGTGGCGTCTGGCTGGCCACACTTCCGCTCACCTGGCTGAGGAGCTGTGGAAGGGGCGTGAGGGGGGGAGCCTCTATCCCCTCCCCATCCTTCCTTCCCCATCCTTCCTCCCCTCCCTTCCTCCTCCTCCTTGTACCATGTCTTCCCTCCGCCTTCCGCACGTGGAGGATGTCTTCACCGCCTTCCTCATCCCCCTCCAAGCTTTTCAGCGTAAGAGGAGGTCTTCCCCCTCCCCCGACACCCACCTTCACCTGTTTTCTTCCCCCCCTTTCCCCCACTCGCCCCCACTTTCTCGCGGGACGAGTGTTTTACCACTGTGCCACGGGGAGATTAGATCGTCTTTCATATAGCAGTTGTGACCCCAGTAGCCAGTAGTGGATTCTCGCATCATCATCACTCTGGGGGAAGAGATGGGGATACAGCAACCTTTTGAGGTCAATCTGGGCAATGCCGGGTGCCCCATTTAGTATCACACACTCACACACACTCACTCTCACACACACTCACACACACACTCACACACACACTCACTCTCACACACTCACACACACACTCTCACACACACACTCTCACACACACACTCACACACACTCTCACACACACTCACACACACTCTCACTCTCACATACACTCTCACATACACTCTCACTCTCACACACACTCTCACACACACTCACACACACTCTCACACACTCACGTACACTCTCACACATACTCACACACACTCTCACACACTCACATACATTCTCACACTCACTCTCACACACACTCATGCTCTCACACACTGTGTGTGTGCTGTTTAACACGGGTGGTACGCGAACAAGGGGACACTGAGTACCCACATGAGCCACAGGGACGTTAGAAAGAACTTTTTCATCAGAGTAGTTAACGGATATAATGAATTAGGCAGTGATGTGGTGGAGGCTGACTCCATACACAGTTTCAAATGTAGATATGATAGAGCCCAGTAGGCTCAGGAATCTGTACATCAGTTGATTGACAGTTGAGAGGCGGGACCAAAGAACCAGAGTTCAACCCCCCCCCCCAAGCATAACAACTAGGTGAGTACATACACGATTCCCAATCCACAATATAATAGATAATAAAAATTTCACGAACAAGGATTATTGGGGTTTATAACTCTGTAGTGGGTAATGTCGGCCCAGTATTTTGACCCTTCGAATTCAATTGAACAAATCCACAAGGGCCGTGACGAGGATTCGAACGTGCGTCCGGGAGCATCGAATTCAAATCCCTCCTGATAATCCATGCGAATGAAATATATTTAATTCACTTGGGCCTACAGTACATAATATGTTAACTCTAGGTTAGGTTAGGTTAGGTTAGGTTGTATTTGTTCACCTTTATTTTGGTTCCATTCCTTTCCTCCTTCCCCCCCGTCCCATCCCAAATCCTTATCCTGATCCCTTCCTAGTGCTATATAGTCGTAATGGCTTGGCACTTTCTCCTGATGAGTCCCTTCCCTGCCTTTACCTTGTGTCAGTGTGACAAATTGTGAACTGTTTGATCCAGAATTGTGAATATATACGGAATATGTTATCTTCTATGTTGGGGGCCTGACAGCTGGGTGGACAGCGCTTCGGATTCGTAGTCCTGAGGATTCGCGGTTCGATCCCCGGTGGAGGTGGAAACAAACGGGCAGTTTCTTTCTCCTTGATGCACCTGTTCACCTAGCAGTAAATAGGTACCTGGGAGTTAAACAGCTGTTACGGGCTGCTTCCTAGGGGTGTGTGTAACACAAAGGAGGCTTGGTCGAGGACCGGGCCGCTGGGACGCTAAGCCCCGAAATCATCTCAAGATAACCTCAAGATAACCTCCTAGGAGGACTGGTCTTTATACACGACTATACACTATCAGTCTTTGTATCACGAGACTTTAAGAAGTGCAGAAGTGAGACCAATGTATTCATCATGTCTTAAAGTGTCGCTGACAGTGTTTTGGGAGGCGGTCTGAACACATCCACGAGGGCCTGGGCCAGGGTTCGAACCTATATGTGCGCTGAGTGTTCCCAGAGACGCTCTAGTCAACTGCTCGGGGGCTCCGTGTCGTAGCGATATTGAGTCTGTCCAGCTGTCCGTGAACAGTGGCTGTTGTTGTTGTTTAAGATTCGCTACCTGGAACAAAAAGTTCCAAGTAGCACGGGCTATGGTGAGCCCGTAGTAGACAGTGGCGTCTCGGTCCCTCCTCACCACCTCAAATTGACCATTTATTGCAAATTTGCCGGGAGACTACTGGGGGTATCTTTGTGCAACATCTTTGTTCTCTCTCTCTCGTCCGTTCTCCATTCAGTTCTTTGTTCATTGTTCTTGCTCCAACTTCGTTATATTCGTGTTCCCTGCCCTTGACGTTGTAATCACGAAGTGCATTATGCTCAGACTATGTTGTAGCCAGACTCGTCCTCTCCAGCCTTCACATCGTCACTAAACTGGTGTACTAAATTGCCCGAGCCCATCCGAGGAGACACGAACAGAAAACGGAAGAGTCCGCCAGTTTTGGGGAGCCGCTGTCGATTTTTAATGCATCGAGTTTTTTAGCCGTAGGTGACTTGTACGTCAAAATGCGACGTAGTATTCGAGTGCTGGTGTCCAGCCCTCTTTAACACTTGACCCGTGGAGGCGTGGGGATGGGGAGAGGAGAATAGTGGCCACAGTGGAGGGAAGAGAGAGAGAGAGAGAATGGTGGCTACCATTCATGCAACACATGAAAACACCAAAATACAGACGACAGAGAACAATACAAATTGGTGTGTAGATGTGTGTAATATCCATTAACTAATTACCAGAATTAGCCGACATAATTTTACAAGGTCATTCACAAAACAGAAAATGTGTAGTGACCGTGATAATGAGTCTGTGTTTTATATAAGAGGGAAATAATTATATTTTGCCGGGTGACGCGTTTTTAAAGGATGAACTATTTTAATTCGAAGAAAACGGGAATTGGCAGAATTGGTGCAAACGTAAGATGGGAAGACAAAGGTGAAGGATGTATTCATTGCTTCGTTCAGGTCCATGCTTTGAGGACAGGTTATTGGGCTATTGGGCTATGTTTTCTCCCCAGAACACGATCCTGTCACATGTTTTACATCCAGGTCCACAGTTACCCGTCAAGTGTACTCTGGTAAATTAAGTGTCAATCGTCGGTGCTCGGTTATTGACATTGATCCTGTGAATCGCAGGAATGATCCTCGAATGACTCGCGGGAATGACCCTCGAACATCTAATTGGTCTGAAGGTACAACAGGATGTGAATGTTGTCAAGGTTGTGTTGGCATCAGCAGCAGCAGGAGCTGTGGGTGCTGGAGTAGGGAGGAGGCTGCCGCGTCACCCTTGTGTGAGGGTGTTATGTAGAGTGTATTGATCAGCGGTGAGGGCGACCTTGCTCACGCTGAGTGCGGGCGGGATGCTGCAGTGTGTTCATTACTCTATGTATGGTGGACCGCCTGTTGCTAGGCTGCTCTTGGTGTGCACGCTGTGTACAGTGTCCGGGTTATGAAGTAATGTGTGGTTATCGCACGGTGTTAGTATTGTTTATTATTAGAGGGAGTGTTATCCTAATGGTCCCTGCGTGTTGACACTACAGAGAGAGTGTGGTGGAGGGCGGCGAGCCAGATTACAATGAAACGGCACGTGATGGACCGTCAGTGGATAGGCAAGAGGGAGTTGGGGGGCATGATAAGTTTTTGGGGAGGAGGAGAAGGGCTAGTCTCTCGTCTTCTTTCTATAGAGTATATCTTGAGAGCTTTAAGATGGTGCCAACGATTTATACTTGCTCTATCGTGTCTGAGTGCCGCTATATGGTCTCTGTATGGTCTGTTCCAAAACACTCTCGCTTTAAAAAGGGACTTGAGCAGTACTATCATTGCGAAAGACAGGATCTTCCTGCTATAAATCCACGTTGACCTGGGTTGTGGAGCTTATAGTTCTCCATAGAACTGGATTTGATTCCTAATCACTAGTTTTTAGCAAATATTGTATTATCTCCATTGTGCAGTGGAGATAAATCTACTAATTTAAGTTACTTGTGGTATTTCGCCTGTACCCAAGCTTTTTCTCCATATTACACTGAGCCCTCCTGCTACTGGTGCTTTACATGTCTTTATAAACGTGGAATTCCAAGAGTAGGGACCCTGGGCAAAAGAGAAGGGAATTATCAGGGGGAAATCGCCAATCCTTTACGACTATATAGCACTGGGAAGGGGTCAGGATAAGGATTTTGGGATGGGACGGGAGGAAGGAATGGTGCCTAACCACTTAAACGGTCAGGGATTGAACGCTGACCTGCATCAGGCGAGACCATCGCTCTACCGTCCACCCCAAGTAGTTCACGTTCTCTTACCAAGTGTTCTGTGCTGGTGTTGATATGTTATATTGTCAGGTTTGGTTATTTTGTTATGAAAGAGGCTGTCTGGATCTTCAACTCTCATGCTGTTTATTGGGTTGTAAAATATAGCCTCGTACCGTTGTCTTAGGATTTGATTGGTTATATCTAGGTTGATTTTTTGTCGCTTGTCGTTTTGTCGCTTCTGGTGGGTTTTGGGGACAGCCCTTCCATCCCCGTCGTTATCCAGGCTCTTGTAGTTTGGGCCGAGAGTCGTCCAGTTGTTGTGGTGGTCCTGGTGTTGTGGTGGTACTGGTGTTGTGGTGGTCCTGGTGTTGTGGTGGTCCTGGTGTTGTGGTGGTCCTGGTGTTGTGGTGGTCCTGGTGTTGTGGTGGTACTGGTGTTGTGGTGGTACTGGTGTTGTGCTGGTAGTGGTGTTGTGGTGGTCCTGGTGTTGTGGTGGTCCTGGTGTTGTGGTGGTCCTGGTGTTGTGGTGGTACTGGTGTTGTGGTGGTCCTGGTGTTGTGGTGGTCCTGGTGTTGTGGTGGTCCTGGTGTTGTGGTGGTCCTGGTGTTGTGGTGGTACTGGTGTTGTGCTGGTAGTGGTGTTGTGGTGGTCCTGGTGTTGTGGTGGTCCTGGTGTTGTGGTGGTACTGGTGTTGTGGTGGTACTGGTGTTGTGCTGGTAGTGGTGTTGTGGTGGTCCTGGTGTTGTGGTGGTCCTGGTGTTGTGGTGGTCCTGGTGTTGTGGTGGTACTGGTGTTGTGGTGGTACTGGTGTTGTGCTGGTAGTGGTGTTGTGGTGGTCCTGGTGTTGTGGTGGTAGTGGTGTTGTGGTGGTACTGGTGTTGTGCTGGTAGTGGTGTTGTGGTGGTACTGGTGTTGTGGTGGTAGTGGTGTTGTGCTGGTAGTGGTGTTGTGGTGGTACTGGTGTTGTGGTGGTACTGGTGTTGTGGTGGTAGTGGTGTTGTGGTGGTCCTGGTGTTGTGGTGGTACTGGTGTTGTGGTGGTCCTGGTGTTGTGGTGGTCCTGGTGTTGTGGTGGTCCTGGTGTTGTGGTGGTACTGGTGTTGTGGTGGTACTGGTGTTGTGGTGGTCCTGGTGTTGTGGTGGTACTGGTGTTGTGGTGGTACTGGTGTTGTGGTGGTAGTGGTGTTGTGGTGGTAGTGGTGTTGTGGTGGTACTGGTGTTGTGGTGGTACTGGTGTTGTGGTGGTACTGGTGTTGTGGTGGTACTGGTGTTGTGCTGGTAGTGGTGTTGTGGTGGTACTGGTGTTGTGCTGGTAGTGGTGTTGTGGTGTGTGGTAGTTTGTGGTGCTGATGGCGTCTTGGAGTCTAGTCTTGTCCAGCATTATTTTTTGCCTGATATGCATTTGCAATCTTGCATATGCAACCATCTCTACGGGGTCATGTATATTTCCTGGCCTAATTTCTGTTTCTTTATGTGCACTTTCTCTGTTTCCTCTGTGGTTGTCTGTTATCGTTTGATCAACAGTATTGTTGACGAACACATCCACAAGGGGCCTTGATGAGGGTTCGAACCTGTTCGCCGGATGTTCCCAGACGCGCTCTAGTCGACTGTACCACAACATGGTTAATTTCTGTAGTATTGTTAACATTATGTTTCCTCGACACACTGATCCTCTACACTATTATTTTGTCTCTCTAACGAACTAGTTTCTTTCACCCTATGTCCCTGTTACCTAACAGTAAATTAGGTACCTGGGTGTTAGTCAGCTGTCACGGGCTGCTTCCTGGGGGTGGAGGCCTGGTCGAGGACCGGGCCGCGGGGACACTAAAAAAGCCCGAAATCATCTCAAGATAACCTCAAGATGGCTCAAATGATGTCTTGTGTTACAAATGCCTCGAGCACTCCTTCAGAACAATGTAAGGGCTAGTAGTTGATGAACGGGGCTAGTAGTTGATGAACGGGGCTAGTAGTTGATGAACGGGGCTAGTAGTTGAGGGGATGGACAGGGCTAGTGGTTGAGGGGATGGACAGGGCTAGTGGTTGAGGGGATGGACAGGGCTAGTAGTTGAGGGGATGGATATATGTTAGGGTAGAAGGCTAGTGCGGAGGGACCATTGTAGGGATAAAGGGGAAAGGATGGGGGGGGGAGGGGACACTCGTGCTTTTTGTTTCATTGTTAATGTTTTTGTGAGGCCGCATGACTGCATGTTGTTGCTTGTTTCCGGTGTGGCTTGTTTGTTTGTTGTAATTCATGTGTTGTGATGATTCCTGGTCCAGTGTAGGCTGTGTTAAGACGGCGGCGTGGCACTCCTGTGCTCACACAGCTCACACTCTGATTATTGTCTGCGTGTCAAACATAGAATTTGTGGAGACATGAATGAAATACCTTCTGAGTTTTCTCCCCCAGACAGCTCCATCGTTATGAATGATGCAGGTTGAACTTTTTTCTATTTTTTTAGTGTGTGTGTGTGTGTGTGTGTGTGTGTGTGTGTGTGTGTGTGTGTGTGTGTGTGTGTGTGTGTGTGTGTGTGTGTGTGTGTGTATGAGTGTGTGTGTGTGTGTGTGTGTGTGTACTCACCTATATGTACTCACCTATATGTGCTTGCAGGATCGAGCATTGACTCTTGGATCCCGCCTTTCTAGCTATCGGTTGTTTACAGCAATGACTCCTGTCCCATTTCCCTATCATACCTAGTTTTAAAAGTATGAATAGTATTTGCTTCCACAACCTGTTCCCCAAGTGCATTCCATTTTTCTACTACTCTCACGCTAAAAGAAAACTTCCTAACATCTCTGTGACTCATCTGAGTTTCCAGTTTCCACCCATGTCCCCTCGTTCTGTTATTATTACGTGTGAACATTTCATCTATTTCCACTTTGTCAATTCCCCTGAGTATTTTATATGTCCCTATCATATCTCCTCTCTCCCTTCTTTTCTCTAGTGTCGTAAGGTTCAGTTCCTTCAGCCGCTCTTCATATCCCATCCCTCGTAGCTCTGGGACAAGCCTCGTCGCAAACCTCTGAACCTTCTCCAGTTTCTTTATGTGTTTCTTCAGGTGGGGGCTCCATGATGGCGCGGCATACTCTAAGACGGGTCTCACGTAGGCAGTGTAAAGCGCCCTAAAAGCTTCCTCATTTAGGTTTCTGAATGAAGTTCTAATTTTCGCCAGTGTAGAGTACGCTGCTGTCGTTACCCTATTTATATGTGCCTCAGGAGTTAGATTAGGTGTCACATCCACTCCCAGGTCTCTTTCTCGAATCGTTACAGGTAGGCTGTTCCCCTTCATTGTGTACTGTCCCTTTGGTCTCCTGTCACCTGATCCCATTTCCATAACTTTACATTTACTGGTGTTAAACTCCAGTAGCCATTTCCCTGACCATCTCTGCAGCCTGTTTAAATCCTCTTGGAGGATCCTACAATCCTCGTCTGTCACAACTCTTCTCATTAATTTTGCGTCATCTGCAAACATTGACATGTATGATTCCACTCCTGTAAACATATCATTTACGTAAATTGTGTGTGTGTATGAGTGTGTGTGTATGAGTGTGTGTGTGTGTGTATGAGTGTGTGTGTGTGTGTGTGTATTTACTATTTGAATTTACTATTTGTATGTGCAGAATTCAGCTATTAGCTCTTGGACCTCGCCTTTCTTTACCAATTTATTTTTTCTCTTTTGTATCTACTACATATATTTCTCTTACACACGCGCGTACATCCCCTAGGAAGCAGCTGTCTAAGTTATTTACTGGTAGGTGAACGGGAGCATCAGGGTGAAATAAACTCCGTCCATTTGGTTTCCCCCCCACGCCGGGGATCGAACCCGGGCCCTTAAGACTACGACTCCCAAGCGCTGCCCACTCTGCCGCGAGGCCCCTAAACACACACACAACGTGTGTGTGCGCGCATGCGAGCCCGTCCTCCTAAGGTTTTCCAATCTCAAGAAAACGGTCAATATAAAGTGTCCTAACCTAGCCTACCAGAGGACCCAAAACAGAAAACGGGACAGTACATCACTTTCGCAAACCGCTTCCATTTTCTAGTACGACAATTTTTGGCCTTATGTAACGCATACGATCGAAATGCGACGTTCTTCGTAAGAGGAGAGGTTGGTGTGTGTGTTTTTAATCCTATGTTTATTTCGTATTCTCTGTTACTCTTGCTGAACTGATGAAGATTAAGCCACCCAAAAGGTGGCACAGGCATGAATAGCCCGTAATTGCTGAACTGTGTTTGATATTTCTATGTGTAATTCATGGACAAATATTAATATTTATTAAGGGGCTAAGCTAATATTAATTTTTGTTTACACTTTAGAAGAAAAAGTTGAATTCTACAGATTGTTGCTTGCAGGCTGGGAGCTCTCCCTCCCCCCCAGCTCGTGTAGAGGGAGCCGTCCTAAAATATGTAGAGGGAGAGTTTGGTAGAGATGAGCCCCGTTGCTGGTGTTACAGACGACAGGAAGAGCTCACTCTCCGCCTGGTAACAGTGTGGGAGATGGTCCACCAACTGGTTATTGTGCCGGACAGGAAACTTTAACCTCATCAACGCCTCCGGAAGCACTAGAAGTCCTGTTAAATCCATTAACACTCAATTCCTCGCGTCTCTCTACAACCTTAGGCTGCTATCAAGCGTATACGACATAAACTGTTCTAATATAGAGAGGTTGTGTAAGATTATGATCAAAATAAATCACTTTTGAATGTAATAGTGAACAATGTGGAGAAGTGTGTGGAGGCGGCCTGGATTATGGCTGAAAACTGGATGAAGGGGGGGGGGGGTGGATGGGGTCGTCTGATTGGTCAGTCGTGGGGGCCGGGCAGCGGTGGTGCCACGTGTTGCTGCTCTTCACCAACACTGATGGGTTTCTCTATAGTGGTTACTGTACATTATTAAGTGTGAGTAGCGGCAGAGGTGCACGGATCAGTGTGCAATCTTCGGGGGTCAATTGGGGGGAGTACCTCTGACAAGCACCGGGCTTTCAGTCCCCGCCCAGGCCACTAGAGATAGTGGGGGTTCCCCTTAGGTATAATCAGGTAAAGGAATGGTTTCAACACAGAAATAGTGGCCTGCTACTGTGAAATATAAATTTGTTAGCAATTTACCGCAAATATGTTTGAGCGTTTGTGAACTTCTCTGAAAATACGCTCAAAAACATCGTATATTATTGTTAGTTTTAATTACATAATATTTAAAGCAGCTTACATAATAATAATATACACAAGAGCTATATACATTGGCTATATATTACACTGCATAGCGCAGTGGCTAGCGTAATTCCACACCCGGGAGTGTGGGAACTGCTGTGGATTACGGGTTATTCATGCCCGTGCCACCTCTTGGGTGGCTTGATCTTCATTAATCAACTGTTGTGGGTTCCATCTTGAGGGGGGGGAGGGGGGTCAGTCGTTGACACATACCTGTTCCGGGATGTTAATATAATCTGTTATCACATTAGTGTGTATACACAGATGTATTTATCTGTGTATACAGATAAATACACATAGTTTAACTGTTAATTAATTTGTTTTGAAATATACTTTATGGATATACTTTATGGATATTTATTAGATAGATAGCGGCAGTTGCAACTGAGAGGTTTAGACCTTAAATCATAACACAGTAACCTGGTGTAGGGGAGGGGCGTGACAGCTGGTGTAGGAGAGGGGCGTGACGGCTGGTGTAGGGGAGGGAGTAACTAAAGATAACGTTGAGGTAGGCATATGGGAGGTGTGTGTGTGTGTGTGTGTGTGTGTGTGTGTGTGTGTGTGTGTGTGTGTGTGTGTGTGTGTGTGTGTAGTGTGGCACAGGCGCAGGTCTGGCAGCGGGGGTGTGGTGTGGTGGTGGTGGTGGGGGGCATGTACCAGGGAGGAGAGCAAGGGTCTGCGCCCGGCTGGTCTCTCCCAGTCCCTCCAGCGGCACCTCTCCTGCACCACGTACAGCTTCACTCTCCTCTCCCGACCACACACCCGACCACCATGGCTGATGTGAGTATACTCTCTGCCACTGGCAGACTCTCGAGAGCCGCTGGGCCTGTCTGTTGGTGTACACTGCAGTAGGGGGATGGTGGGGTGAGGCTTGCAAGGATCAGTGGTGTATTAGGGCGGCCGTGTGGGGGGCCACAGGATAGGCTTATATAAGGCTGGATAACACGCCCAAATCGTTAAAGGTGCTGCTCCTTTCTAGCAAAGGGATACTGATACAACTCTTGAGACCTGTTGTATTGATTAAGAAAGTCGAACAGTGTTAAAGTTTCTAATAATAAGGTAATTTTCTTGTCAGCAAATATGTACACAGTCTTAATTGAAGACTTGGCCGTGACTGTTGACCATTCCAGAGGACTCGGAGTAATTTGAATCAATTCCAGTTTTATTTAATTTTTTTTTTAACTATTTTTGTTTTTTGTTTTAGCTCAAATACTCAGAAAGAACCCTTATAGATTTGAATTTATTTTGTTGGCGAGGCCCCCTAAATCTCCCCCCCCCCCTGGTGACGAAAATCCCCCCCTCCCCCCTTCCTCTACAAAAATCAAACTTCTGGACATCTATAGAGGTAGATCAAGCTTATTCAACTGACTATACAGTGACTACAAAACATTTGCATTTCCTCTGCTCTGCAAAATTATAACAATTCCATTGTCTCAGTTCATTATGGTCGGCGACCAATGAGGAACAGCTTCTCGTGTGCCCTGGACAGGGCAGACATTGGTCCTGGTCACGCCCACATGGAATATATTGCTGGTTTTGTCCTTCAGTAGTCACCTTCTGCCTCTGGTGATGCCAGGTTGTATCGTGGGAGAAATGTTCCGCACATTAATAGTATAAAATTATAGTTAAAAATAAAAATGTTCAACTTTAGGCTAGAATTACTGATTTAATATTCACATTCTTTCAGTTATATTCAGTAACATCCATACGCGCGCACGCACGCACACAGTAAATTATTCACTTTTATCCTGGGTCATTTTCCACGCCAAACTCAACGTTCCGCCGCGTTGTATTCTGGGGACAGGTCAAGCGTTAGGAAGGGAATTATCAGGGGGAAAGCGCCAAGCCATTACGATTACACAACGCTTGGAATGGATAAAAATTTGGGATGGAATAGGGGGAAGGAATGGTGCCCAACCACCTGGACGGTCGGGGATTGAACACCGACCTGCATGAAGCGAGACCGTTCCTCTACCGTCCAGCCCAAGTGCCTGGGCGAAGGGAGTCCCAGCCCAAGCTAAGAATGACCTCGATAAGCCTAACTAGCTTGTCCCCGAAATCGGGAAACCGTATGGATGTAACAAGTCTGCCTAACTATGACATTTGGCTAATGTGGAAATTGTGTGAGTGAGCTTGACGTGTGCTGGAGCGGCCTTGTGTGTGTGTGCATGAGGCGAGTCACTGGGTCAAGTCCATGTGTAAATTGGGGTCTTAGAGTCTCGCACGAGATTGTGTCTTCCTGACGGGCACAGTTAATTATATGTATGTGCCTCTGGCCGGCGGGGACGCCCTCTGGCCGGCGGGGACGCGCCTCTGGCCGGCGGGGACGCCCCTCTGGCCGGCGGGGACGCCCCTCTGGCCGGCGGGGACGCCCCTCTGGCCGGCGGGGACGCCCCTCTGGCCGGCGGGGACGCGCCTCTGGCGCCTGCCGGCGGGGACGCGCCTCTGGCCGGCGGGGACGCCCCTCTGGCCGGCGGGGACGCCCCTCTGGCCGGCGGGGACGCCCCTCTGGCCGGCGGGGACGCGCCTCTGGCCGGCGGGGACGCGCCTCTGGCCGGCGGGGACGCGCCTCTGGCCGGCGGGGACGCCCCTCTGGCCGGCGGGGACGCGCCTCTGGCCGGCGGGGACGCGCCTCTGGCCGGCGGGGACGCGCCTCTGGCCGGCGGGGACGCCCCTCTGGCCGGCGGGGACGCGCCTCTGGCCGGCTACAAGCAAAATTGGGCGTGGTAGAGGGTGGTGGAGGTTGTACTGGCAGTGTTGTGGTTATTATTTACCGTGATGTTCGAATTCTTTGTCGAATCTAGTTTTAATGTTGTGAATGGAAGCGGCTTCCACTTCTTTTAGTGCATTGCTGACCCCACTGAGAGAGCGCGAGTGTTTCCTTACAGTGTGTCCAGCTTCCACTCTTGTTCTTTTCTCCCACTTTAAAGAGGTTGTCTTTGTGGTGGTGGAGACTTTTGGGGCTTATTCCAATGTGGTTGTAGTGGGTGCTTAGGATAATGGTGGTGGTGGTGGTGGTTGTAGTAGTTGCTGGGGGTTGTGGTGGTACATCCCTTGAGGTTGTGCAGGTTGTAGTCTCACACTCATCACACCGTCGCTTGTTTCGCTCGTCGTTGTGGCCTCTGGATTAAGAGCAGACATATTCAGAAGAGGAGTCACAATAACGTGGCTGAAATATGTCGACCAAACACCATCACTAGAAAGTGAAGGGACGACGACGTTTCGGTCCGTCCTGGACCATTCTCAAGTCGTGTGAGACTTGATAATGTCAGGTCCACGTTTCGGTCCAGGACGGACTGAAACGTCGTCGTCCCTTCACCTTCTAGTGTGGTGTTTGGTCAGCAGACATATTGACAATCAACCTTCCATAAGACTCAACGGACAGTGAACTAACAGCGCGCGAGTCCATGGATGAGAGCTTTTTGTGTAGAATGTTAGATCATACATGTATTGAACGTGATTTTCAAACTCTTTTGTAGGAAAACACACACGATTGTATGCATACAAATGCAATATACATTTGTTTGGTGGCGGAACAAAGACGTGCGCGTCCTGCCCTGCGACAAATACAGCAGATTACGTCACCTGAGAGGATACACCAGCGTAATTTCTTCAGATTTGTATTACGTCAATTTTGAATCAGTGGTTCCTAGACGCGGCGTTGATAGATTGAGAAGGTTTCTATCATAACAGATGATATACATTGGTGTGTGTGTATAGCCTAGCCATTGATTAGTGACGCTGTTGTGGTGTTGTGCAAGCCTCGATGACCTCTGACCTTCATCGTAACGACCCTGGCGACGATAATGGATGGTATTACGTTCGCAGTAATGAAGCTGGCTTTCTTTCTTATGATGGTCATTATCAAAATTGCAATGGATGGTGTTTATGGAGGAGCTGGGGGGGGGGGGTGATTGTAAGTATGGTGATTATGATGGTGGTGATTACAATCATTGGTTGTCACTGTTGCTACACACCTGTCATGGGTTGTTATATGGCCCTCTCCTACGGGCAACGGTCATTAAAGACGAATCATCCACGCGTCTTCATCTTCGAGAATACTTGCCTAAGTAAACCTCCAGTTAGATCGGTGAACTGAAGGCTCCTTTGTCGCCTTCAATAATTAAGCGCTACTTTAAAGTATTAATTCACATTATGTCCTCACTGCAGGTTATTTATGGTTTTGGACTATTATTTTTCGTATCTCGCAGCCTACTCCTAAATAATACTTTCCGCAGCGTGTACTGTACTCCAGTGTACTCCAGTGTACTCCAGTGTACGTGTGGACACGTAGAGCTCTCCTCCGTGGCTGTCTGCCTCTCCCTCCAGTGTCCAACTGACCTCAATGTCCTCTTGTCCTGTTTTCTCTAAATTTATGAGGTTTTAAGGTTGGTGGGGAGTGTGTGATGAGGCAGTGGGCGAGGGTGTGGACGGGTGAGGGGTGCGGATGCCCTCATAAGCTGTGAGGGATGGGTATTCCGGGTCGGGGATGGCATCCCGCCCGCAGCCTCCACATGCTCCCACGACGTGCTAGAAAAATGTAAAGCAATTTAGGTGTCGTGAGATGGGCTGTGTCTGCTCACTTGTTGTGGGCTGTGTGTTCACCTAGTTGTGCTTGCGGGGGGTTGAGCTCTGCTCTTTCGTCCCGCCTCTGTGATATTTGAGTCAAAGTTTTAAATGGAGGTGGGGGGTTAATATGCTCACTCGTCGTGTGAGGTGGGACCTCTGCATCCCCCTCGTCTTAGACTTCAAACAGAAACTGAATTGTATCGTCGATACAAGATGGTCTGTATGTTCCAGTTGTCTTCCTCCCCACCAATCCCTTCACTTTTATAGTGCCCTTCCCCTCTCAGGTTATAACTCAGCTCCCTTCCCCTATCGCCCCCTCGCCAGGCACCCGTATTACCCTCGCTTGTGTTCATTAGGCATTTCCCCCCCTCCCCTCCCATGGTGGCGCCTCACCAGGCAGTTCATTGTGATGCATGGGTGTCCGCGGCTCCCTTGGTGGGTGTTGTCGTGGGGCAGGAACACCCCCCAGGCCTCTGGCCCTCCTGTTGCTGCTGCAGGTGTGGTGGTGGTGGGGTGTATGCGTGGGGGCTGGGAGGTGTGGTAGTAGCGGAGGTGGTAAGGAATGTTGGAGAATGGTGCAAATAGTAGGGGTTAAAGTCGCCCGCTCCTCGCCAACAGTTTGGTCAGCGTTAGTATCCGGACCAGGAAGGATTGACTGGGCGCTAGTCCTCAACTCTTCTCCTCCCCTCCTGTTCACCAAGTAGTAATGGGGAACCTGGTTGTTAACCAACTGTCGGGTCAAGTGCCAGAGAACACTGTAGTGGGTATAAGGCTTATCATGAGCTACAGGAAGGAGCAGCTCTCAGCCGGCTAACAGGAGTGGGAAGAGGTCTGTTCCTGTATCCACCTGTGGGTACAAAAAATCGATGTTAGGGATGGTGGGTAAAGGCAATATAGGGGGCGACAGTAGTGTTATTAATGTAATTAGTTGTTAATATCATTCACGGTCATTAACATTCACGGTTAACAAAGTTATTATTTACGTTGAACACTTAAATTTTGAGATATATACAAGAGTTGTTACATTCTTGTACAGCCACTAGTACGCGTAGCGTTTCGGGCAGGTCCCTGGAATACGATCCCCTGCCGCGAAGAATCGTTTTTTCATCCAAGTACACATTTTACTGTTGCGTTAAACAGAGGCTACAGTTAAGGAATTGCGCCCAGTAAATCCTCCCCGGCCAGGATACGAACCCATGACATAGCGCTCGCGGAACGCCAGGCGAGTGTCTTACCACTACACCACGGAGACAAATCTTTTAAGTTGTTTCCTGGAGAAGGCGAGGAAGGCCTCAGTGGCACCACTCAGCGATTATCTCCTCCCTCCGGCCTAGTTAATCAGTCTGGAATATGTTAAGTCGCCAGAGTGGAGGTTTGCTAACATCTTTCTTCGCGTATTAGTAAAGACAACTTAAACTTTAAATAGTCAACATATTGTCAAGAGGTCAATGCTTATTTTTTTTGGATTAATTTAACCCATATTAAATTGATTTAATGCCAGTGTGGTATGGTGAGTGTAGAGTTGATTTAGCGCAATATACAGAATAAGAGGGTACTGTTAAATACAAGCCCCAAGTCACTCACCCTCCAGGCTGTTCTCGCGATCTGTCTCTCTCTCTCTCTGTCTCTCTCTCTCGTCTGTCTCTCTCTCTCTCTCTCTGTCTGTCTGTCTGTCTCTGTCTCTCTCTCTCTCTCTCTCTCTCTCTCTCTCTCTCTCTCTCTCTCTCTCTCTCTCTGTCTGTCTGTCTGTCTGTCTGTCTGTCTGTCTGTCTGTCTGTCTGTCTGTCTGTCTCTGTCTGTCTCTGTCTGTCTCTGTCTGTCTCTGTCTGTCTCTGTCTGTCTCTGTCTGTCTCTGTCTGTCTCTGTCTGTCTCTGTCTGTCTCTGTCTGTCTCTGTCTGTCTCTGTCTGTCTCTGTCTGTCTCTGTCTGTCTCTGTCTGTCTCTGTCTGTCTGTCTGTCTGTCTGTCTGTCTGTCTGTCTGTCTGTCTGTGTGTCTCTCTCTCTCTCTCTCTCTCTCTCTCTCTCTCGCTCTTTTCCTCTCTCTCTCTCTCTCTGTCCTCTCTGTCTCGTTCCTCGTCCGAACGTCGAGAAACTATCGTACTAACGTGCCCTAACCGAGCCAACTAGAGAACCCCCGAACAGAAAACGGGACATTGTCAAATTTTGCGAGCTGGTATCGTTTTCTTTTACATCAGTTTTTGGACCTAGGTCAAGTGTACGTCAAAATGCGACGTGCTATAACGAAAATTGCCCAACCTTAATCTAGCCTTCCTTCCTGACCATAGAAAACGTGGTTATTTGTGAGCCGCTAATTCTCATTAGTACCCCTTAGTTTGTACGATGAGGATCATTGTGTATAAGAGGAGGAGCATTAGTGGAGAGGACGGGTTGTGTGGGTGTGGCCAGTGTGGGTGTGGCCAGAGGGGGTGTGGCCAGTGTGGTGGGAAGACACCTAAGGAGGGCTCCAGATGTCGGTGGGAGCGCCTGTAGCCACCTTAGTGGCAGGAGTATCATGTAACCCAGCTGTTAAGTTCTGGTGTACAGTCTCTCCCTATCTCTGTCTCTGTCTCTTAGTCTGTGTCTCTTTCACACAAACATACTCTTACACAGGGGAGCCGAGCGGACAGCACGCTGGACTTGTGATCCTGTGGTCCTGGGTTCGATCCCAGGCGCCGGCGAGAAACAATGGGCAGAGTTTCTTTCACCCTATGCCCCTGTTACCTAGCAGTAAAATAGGTACCTGGGTGTTAGTCAGCTGTCACGGGCTGCTTCCTGGGGGTGCAGGCCTGGTCGAGGACCGGGCCGCGGGGACACTAAAAGGCCCGAAATCATCTCAAGATAACTTCAATAACCTACACACACACTCTGAGGTCAGCGCAGTGAGCTCTGGGGTCGTAGTCCAAAGGACCCGGGCTCTACTCCAATTTGAGACAGAAACAAATGAGCAGCGTTTCTTTCATCTTTACACCTGCTCCCTGTTGTATCCCCGTACCTGGCACCACTGTAGGGTTACCCACTGGGGCTCTTAAGTATATTTACTTAAACAGTGTAAACAATGTTTACAGTAGAGTGTAACCTGGTCCTACTGGTCTCTCACAGAACCAATGGTACGGTCAAGGACACGTTTAGTCTCAAGTCAACTAAGAAACAGCGGCTGCCACCACCTTGTTACATTCCTTACTACAACAGTATTGATAATGACTAATTACGGGATCACTAGTGGTTCATGGGGGGCACCGTGCCCTGTTGACTTTAATTACTACTGAGACATAATTACGGGATCACTAGTGGTTCATGGGGGGCACCGTGCCCTGTTGACTTTAATTACTACTGAGACATTTCTTCTTTTGGTGTAATCACTTACTGACACTTGTTAAACTATTTAGTACTGGAGAATTTGGGAGGGTCACACAAGGAGGTTCAACGGCCATGATGACACACGGGAGATGACAATGTCGGGAAAACCAGTAATGCATAATGATGGCAATTTAATAAGATTTTATTTAATCGAAATTATGATATTCACCACACACTCTTAAGTCTCCTACTCTGGCAAATTCCTAAGTCACTATCCTACACTGGGAAAAGGGCAAGTGATGTATTTTCATGTCTAAATTAGAGGTGCCACAGGTTACCTTTGACCAGGACCTCTCACAGCTGGAGACCCCCGTCTCCCACCTGGCTCTGAGGTCCCGTGCTCCTTCACGCGGCGCTCTCCCGAGGGTACTGTGATTCCTATCCATTGATTAATGAACATTAAGCCACTTAAAAGGTGGCACGGGCATGAATAGCCCGTAAGTGGTGGCCCTTTTGAGCCATTACCAGTATCAATAGATGATACTGGAGAGCTGTGGAGATGCGACTGCACCCTGCGGGACAGGAGATGTCTCCCGTCCCGATTCCTATCCTCCTGCGCCGGGTATATGTACCCGAACTACCCCAGCTAGTATCAGCTGGGGAAGGGGGGTTGATACCTGGTTGATACCTGGTTGATACCTGGTTGATGGGGTTCTGGGAGTTCTTCTACTCCCCAAGCCCGGCCCGAGGCCAGACTTGACTTGTGAGAGTTTGGTCCACCAGGCTGTTGCTTGGAGCGGCCCGCAGGCCCACATACCCACCACAGCCCGGTTGGTCCGGCACTCCTTGAAGGAAACAATCTAGTTTCCTCTTGAAGATGTCCACGGGGTAGTTAGCTTGTTGCCACCCTACAGGAGGAGGCTTGTTAGGGTGGTCTCCTCACCCACGTTCAGTACACTCAGCAATTTTTAATTAAAAGCTGTTTGGCAATGTCTTATCCCAGCCTGGTCTTTGAACTAGTGGAGGGCGACCTACCCCTCCATGTTATGGTAGATCAACTACCTTCTACTTGAGGTAACACAGTATCTTAAGAGAGGAATTACTCTATTAAATATTTTTTGAAAGGCCTCTTAACAAATGGGCGGCGAGGTCAACTTCTGACCCCTAACACAGCTCAAGAAGGGGAGAAGAATTATTGGGGGGGGGGGGGGGGAGAAAGGGCAAGCAAGCAGCTAAAGTAAAGGGCATAGTGTAAACTACACATCCATACGAGTCATAGGGATTCAAGGCGGCATGTCCTCGGTGTAAAAGGAATGAATACAAAGTTGAAGGTCTAATTCTATATGTATTATCAAAGAGAAGTGTATAGTGTGTGTGTGAGTGTGTGTGTGTGTGTGTGTGTGTGTGTGTGTGTGTGTGTGTGTGTGTGTGTGTGTGTGTGTGTGTGTGTGTGTGTGTGTGTGTGTGTGTGTGCGCGCGCGCGCATGTGTGCAAGACGCAGGCGGGTCTGGAGGTGTCGGGGCGGACTGTGGTGTCAACATGCAGTGTGTGAGAGAGGACGGGATCTCCTCCATACACCAATTTGACGCATAAAAGGCAATTTCAAAGGAGCTTAAGGAATGCTATTCCATATTGAGTTTATTAAAGAAGTGCTGACGTGTCCACACGCACGCACTCGTACTATATGCAATCTACGCAAGACCCCTTCTCGAGTATGCAGCTCCTGCCTGACAGTCCTATATGGTAATAGCCTGCAGTGAAACTATACAAATCCAGTGATACTCGGCAAGGCGTCTTCCTGAACCAAGGGATTAAACTACAGTAGTTATCTGAGAGAACTTACCACCGCTACATTGACGTAGGAATAGTTGGGGGATATGACAACAACGTACAAGATACTTAAGCTTACTTTTCTGAGAGGCCACATGAAGACACTAGTAACAAATGAGCCAGAGGGAGATATTAGACAGAGCTCTAGTGGGAGAATTGCAAACAAATAAAACAGTAACAAAGCAAATTGAAGCGAAGGAAACTGAATTTGCTTCAACATAAAACTATTGAAGCAAATTAAAAAAACAACCTTAAAACAAATTTATTGACCCGAAACGCGGGGGGAAGGGGGGCATTTGCATTTATGGATCTGTAATTGGAGTGGCGGGACTCAAGAGCTGAGGCCCGGTCCGGTAAGCACATCCATGTGTGCACGCTCCCATATCAGCACCACAAACACACCCAACTGTGAGGAATGGTACTGTGAGGGGAAGTACACCTTGCTACATTACCATTATTAAACATATAACTTTCAATATAGAACATATAGAACCAATCGTATTGGTGTATGAGTTCCATTGGAGACTTTCAGCGCCGTGGAGAGGGGGGGGACCTGCTGCCTGGGTAACAGCTTCTCCCCCGAATACCAGGCCGACGCCAGTGCGCAAGTCCATAGTCTCCTGAGACTGATGGATGCCTACTATTACTAACTACTACTTGTAAATTATATTCAGTCCCTCTAATTTATTTAATAAAAATTATTATTAGTGTTATTATTATAAACATAGAAGGAAGTGTGTCATGAACAATTGTGGGG
Organism: Procambarus clarkii; assembly: GCF_040958095.1. Lineage (NCBI taxonomy): Eukaryota > Metazoa > Arthropoda > Malacostraca > Decapoda > Cambaridae > Procambarus > Procambarus clarkii. The sequence continues at coordinate 4,132,931 of NC_091189.1, forward strand.
GGGGAGGTCGTGGGTGGAAACAAGAGATGCTGATGAGTCAAGACGCAAGGAAGCACTCCTCGTGTGCTGTGTTGCAGGCAGTTGTGGCTGACTCTTGTCATACAGTGTTGCAACAGTAGGTATGGTTGGAGAGCCAAGAGCCATTGTAATTAGCGACCAGCGAGGGAAAATCGGAGCCCAGAAGCTGGTGCTTAACCTGTAGGCTACTGTAAACGATAATAAAAACGTTTTCAGTCGGCAAGATTATTATATAAAATCCTCGCTGCACAATAGCCAAGTGAAGACAGAGGCAGCCAGGCAGCCAGGCAGGGCAGGGCAGGGCAGGGCAGGGCAGGGCAGGGCAGGGCAGGGCAGGGCAGGGCAGGGCAGGGCAGGGCAGGGCAGGGCAGGGCAGTGCAGGCCAGGCCAGGCAGGCCAGGCCAGGCCAGGAGAGCTTCACAACAGACACAGGAAGGTGCAGCACGAGTGCGTTGCTCTGGGAGAAGGCGGTTAGTATGTATATTGCGTCCTGGACGACGTAGATTGTGAGGCCGGGCTGCGGGTGTGTGGAGGTGGGAAGCCCTCAGACCACCACGCCCACAGCACGAGGGGACCTTCAGTGAGTGTCTGTGGGCGGGCCTGCGACCACCACGCCCACAGCAGGAGTCTCCTAGTGGGGTTAAGACACTGGAGAGGGTTTTTGCTAGTTTTTTTGCAACGTTGCCATACGGCAGATGTGAGTGAGCGTCCGGTTATTGCGACACTTGGCAAGATAATGCCGTCCAACAAGGAGTATCATTGGTGGATCATCTTGTCATAGTTTTGACCATATTACATAATTTACACTTGCTAGGTAAACACCAGAGTAAATTGAAAATATACTTCGCATTCAGTTTCGTAAATATGAGAATGGTGTTGTAACTATTACTTACGGATGATTTCAATACTACAAGTACCTGGACCCCGATTCACAGAGCTGCTACGCAAGTACTTACGAACGTGTACATCTTTCCTCAATCTTTGACGGCTTTGGTTACATTCATTAAACAGTTTACAAGCATGAAAATTTTCCAATCAACTGTTGTTATTGTTATAAACACCATCCTGGTGCTTCGGAGCTCATTAACTGTTTAATAATTGTAAACATAGCCGTCAAAGAATGAGAAAAGATGGACAAATTCGTAAGTGTTTGCGTAACCGCTTCGTGAATCTGGCTCCTGGTCTGGGAAGACGGGGGGGGGGGGGGGGGTGGTTAAGGAAGGTTGTACCCTCCTTGGTGATTGTTTGGTCTATTAGGGGAAGAGAGGTCTTCGTAGCCCGGCAGCCCACTTGGACTGTTACAACTATGAGGGCCTTCAAATTGGGGTTAGACTTAACCTATGAACGTGTGGAGGGTTGTTCAGGTCGTGGCTCTCTACCTTACTGACCAACCAACATATTTCTGATAGTTTCTACAGGCGATGAGTCACAATAACGTGGCTGAAGTATGTTGACCAGACCACACACTAGAAGTAGAAGGGACGACGACGTTTCGGTCCGTCCTGGACCATTCTCAAGTCGATTCTGATAGTTTCTTATTGTCAGTAATGAATATAATGGTATACATACTTTTGTTAGGCATGGACTCTTTTTAATTGGGTAAATATGAATAAATGTAACAAGATTTGCCTTACAAAATGTTGATAAGTTCCTGTACAATAATTGTGCAATAATATGGGAGTGTTTAGATGTGTGTGACGTCACACATGTGGCCACACATGTGGCCCCGGCGAGGCTGGGGTGGATGTCATCGTGGATGCCGTGTAGCCTTGTATCGTGTATTTACTATTTGTGCTGGCAGGATCGAGCTGCTAGCTCTTGGATCCCGCCTTTCCTAACCGTCGGTTGTCTAATGTACTGACTCCCGACCTGTTTTACCCTATCATATTACTGTATATATTTCTCTCTCTCTCTCTCTCTCTCTCTCTCTCTCTCTCTCTCTCTCTCTCTCTCTCTCTCTCTCTCTCTCTCTCTCTCTCTCTCTCTCTCTCTCTCTCTCTCTATCCCTCTCTCTCTCCCTATCCCTATCCCTCTCTCTCTCTCTATCCCTCTCTCTCTCTCTCTCTCTCTCTCTCTCTCTCTCTCTCTCTATCCCCCCTCTCTCTCTATCCCTCTCTCTCTCTCTATCCCTCTCTCTCTCTCTCTATCCCTCTCTCTCTCTCTATCCCTCTCTCTCTCTCTATCCCTCTCTCTCTCTCTCGTATAAATATATATGTTTAATTTTATATATATATTCCATGCTTTTAACGGGGCATGGTGAACACCGTTGCCCTTCTTCCCATGAGCCTCCGTGACCGTAGTGTGTATATTGGTGATCATGGGAGTCCGCCTCGCCTACAGGACAACCGCTCTGATAACAACATCCTGCGCTTGTCCCACGCTGATGTTGTTCCAACCCGTCCCCCATCCCCCCTCCCTCTCCCCGTGGTGTCACAGCTTCAACTGTCCCGTACTCTCACTCCCTCTCACCTGGACCATCACCTCAGTCTTGCTCGCCACATCTTCGTCTCCTCTTAATGTTGCTGTTGGCAATTAAGCCACTCCAAGAGGTGGCTGTTGGTGTTTGTTTTAGGTTAAAGTACTCGTGACAAAAAGTTCCAAGCAGCACGGGCTATAGTGAGCCCGTAAGTTGGGCAGCTAGTTGGGTTATTCGCCTCGTTACTGTGATAGTTTTTCGTAAATAAGATTAGGGTTATATAGGCCCCTTCAAGGTCAGCTGACAGAGTTGAGACACACGGGACGCGGAACTGTGTCCGAGAGTTGTTCTTCAGTCGTTAGGGTTATCAATCACTGAGAATGGGTTAGAAGCCGTGGGTGAAACTATAGCAGTTCACTGTTATGTATGATGTCATGGAGGAGAGGAGAGACAAGAGTTCGATCCCATTGTATAGACTAAATATTTTATCTCATTTGAACAGCTTGAAAATTAAGTCATTTCATGAAATTCGGCACAGTTGCACGCTGACCACACGAGCCTACAAGCCAAGGTGTGTAGACTTGCGTATATACGAGGACTATGCGTGTAAGGAGAGATGCGTATTTACGAGGACTATGCGTGTAGGAAGAGATGCGTATTTACGAGGACTATGCGTGTAGGAAGAGATGCGTATATACGAGGACTATGCGTGTTGGGCGATGCGTATGTTAGATAGTTTCTCCTCAGTGCCCACCAACATGAAATTGTCGCCATTTTAACCCGTGAATATAACCCACCAATGCCGTAGTTGATATGTTTTAAATAATAAAAAACTTTAAACTGTTTATCAAATTTAAACGCTGACAGTTTACGCAGCGAACTACAGGGTTTCGTCTTGAGAACAAAGTTACTTGTTCAGGTCCAGTATTGATCAAACATAGTGTGTCTCCTTACGAAACCTGTACATCATTAGTCATTCATGACGGCTGTCTTTGCATTAACTAAACAGTTAACGAGCTCCGAACAACTATTAATATATTAATACAATAATATTATAGGGAAGGGAGTACCACCTCTGGCTGGAAGAAGGGGGCCCGTAGCCTCGGAGGAAACCACACATAACGCATTAGAGGGAATGTTTAGGTCCCCTAATATATAAATTTCTCATTAATAATGAGAAAATCAACTTGAGTTGTGAGGTGACTCGAACCCGCGACCAAGGCACTGCCAGCCACTCATCTTACCACTGTACCACCCATTAAAGGGATTATACAACTGGGATTGCACAGTAAGGTGAGCTGCTGGGAGCACCTCTGTCGCGGGTTCGAGTCGCATCAGAGCTTCCGGGGGGTTTTCTCCTTTTCTTTCTCCTTTTCTTCACGTTAGTCTGATTTCCCTGAATATTAATATTAACTTTGGGCAGAGTAGGACCTGGCAGCGTTCATAAGCTCGTAAACTGTTTTGTAAATGTAAACTAAGCCGCCGTGATTGAGGAAAGATGTACAGGTTTCGTAAGTGGACACGTTTAATGCTTAGTAATCGTGGCTAAGAAGTCAATGAGCACCATATTGCATAGTTGGTCAGTACTCCAACAGTGTTGGGAGTGGTGTGTTGGTCACACGTCCAGCTGTTTAATAATTACAAGAATGGTCTGAAAACTGAACCCTCGGGTACAAGAGATTCCAACTGTCAAACCCTTTATGTTGATACAATCATTTGTCGTAGTTGTGCTCTCGTGTCGATGAAACTCGACGGAAGGGCTTAATGTTACTCTCATCGCACTGTAAAGCATTGTATAGGCCTATGGCCACATCTTTGGTCAGATATTCGTGGTAGAAAAAATAAAACTGTTAAACAAACGTGTAAAGACTTGCCTAAATGTGGCATTACACCTCCGTAGACTGGATCACAAGGGGTAAACTGATGCAAACTCCGCACCCGGAGTCTGCCAGTGCCTCTGCTACTTATCACATGCCTCTGTATGACTAACCATCCTGTGTGATGGGGATGTTTTAGCACCACGTAGCTAGCTTTTTTACACTGTACTTCCACCCTTCACATAGTCTAGGGTAGCTGCACAAATGCAGATGTACCTAATGTCTTAATAAAAGAAAAAAAAATGCAAACTGTGTGAGCAGGAACTGGGGCATGAGCTTGCACACAACATCGCTGAAGGCCCAGTTATTAGACCATTCAGACCCGTTAGGCATGCCCTTATATAATATGACGTAGGAGTTAAAATATTCACTTAGGAATAAAACAATGGACCCTGAAGTTACAGCTGTGTGGGGCATCCTGGGGGAGGTCAGTAGTTGGCCTCGGTTGGGGAGGAGGACCTAGATATAACCAAATGCAAGCTTACCGTCCCATACAACGGGAATTATTTCTCTGCCTAATCCACAATCCAGGAGACAACTGTGTTGGTGCGCGAGAACGGTTCCGAGGAGAGTAGCGCCGGGCTGGGGTACCAATGTGACCATCCCCTGTTGTTTAATGCATTTACTCACCCACTCTTTTTCCCCCTGCCCCCATCTACCGTTATCTTTCCCGCTGGTCCTGCAGGCGCTGGAGGTTGCCTGTTGCTTGGTGAGCTCGGCCTTGACCTCCGCCTCGTCCTTGGTGGAGGGCGAGAGTTGTCAAGACGGTGGTGGCCGCGAGGAACCCCCCAGGGTTCGTTGGCAGTTATAATCTGCATCCAAGAACTTGTCACACCTCTCACTGGCTTTCTCGCGATCTCAGATATATCTGCACCTCACAGGCTTCTTCCTTTACTATATATTTCTACATTACTCGAGGAATCCGGATTCTGTTTTAATCTTCAGGCGTAGCTTGTCTGGCTTTTGTAATGATTGGCATGAATTTGTGGACACATTAAAGCATCCGAGGGCTTCTGCATGATAAGCTTCTATATGCATTTTCTCTCCCGCCATCCATTTTTTATATTGTATTTTTTTGTAATGTCATTTTCCATTTGCATTTTAACAGTTGATATCGTACTGTATCCATGTATTATTTCGGCTGGAGAGACAGAACTATAGGAATGAGTGTATGGGGACGTCACTACTAATTTTAAACAATCCAACAAGTGGTTAAACAGAGCAAACCCGCCAGCAGTTGCTCTGCTGCTCGTGTGGAAGATTTCCATCGTGACTTGATATCACATTCGTGCACAAAAAATATTTTGTGTTGTGCACAATGTATGAAACTGAACTAACTGTACATGGTAAACAGAAGAATATATATATATATATATTTCAGTTGTATGTCGTGTCTAGCGAGGAGGTCAGTGAGGTCAGTCACACAGTACAGGGCTTCCCCTCACGCTCTACAGTTACACAATTGTTCACGAGAATTTAGTTTATTTTCGGCCGCAGACGTGGATAATAATGTGCAACATTGCACACACGGGCTCGTCGTCCGTGGACGGGGTTGGAGATGTGTGTTGACAACACGGTGTAGGGACGTGTTGAGCACTCGACCTCGCAATGTGTTGAAGCGCTTTTACAATGTTGACCGTCACCAGCCGTGTTGCGTCTCGAGCCGTGTTGCGTCTCGAGCCGTGTTGCGTCTCGAGCCGTGTTGCGTCACCAGCCGTGGTGCGTCACCAGCCGTGTTGCGTCACCAGCCGTGGTGCGTCACAAGCCGTGGTGCGTCACCAGCCGTGGTGCGTCACCAGCCGTGGTGCGTCACCAGCCGTGGTGCGTCACCAGCCGTGGTGCGTCACCAGCCGTGGTGCGTCACCAGCCGTGGTGCGTCACCAGCCGTGTTGCGTCTCGAGCCGTGTTGCGTCACGAGCCGTGTTGCGTCACCAGCCGTGTTGCGTCACCAGCCGTGGTGCGTCACCAGCCGTGTTGCGTCACGAGCCGTGTTGCGTCACGAGCCGTGTTGCGTCACGAGCCGTGTTGCGTCACGAGCCGTGTTGCGTCACGAGCCGTGGTGCGTCACCAGCCGTGTTGCGTCACAAGCCGTGGTGCGTCACCAGCCGTGTTGCGTCACAAGCCGTGGTGCGTCACCAGCCGTGTTGCGTCACCAGCCGTGATGCGTCACCAGCCGTGGTGCGTCACCAGCCGTGTTGCGTCACCAGCCGTGGTGCGTCACCAGCCGTGGTGCGTCACAAGCCGTGTTGTGTGAGCACTGCGTCACGCTCCGTAAGCGTGGTGGTGGTGTTTAAGTACGTTACGTGGTCAAGACATGGAGAGCCAAGCAGCGTACTTCCTGCTACAGCCGTTCAAGTTGTCTGGACAATTAGAGTGATGTCTCGTATCCTGCGGCAGACTTCGCCAGGTTCTCGTAGTCTTTCCTCGCCGCTGGGAGAGACGGGACTCGTTAAACATGGCTGCTTTGCCATAGTGCTTCCTGTAGCCCCTCACTATGTCCTCCACCTGCTGGGGTAATGATTTGTTTTTATTTAAATTAGCAATCATTGATTATTATTGCTACGTCAACTTTGTGTCGAGCAAGCTAGTGTTTTATCCTGCTCGCTGATAACCACTTTCCAATAGTGCATTTGACATGTATAGCCGTTCGGCACTTTGGTAACTCATTATTGTATCTCTTAAGATCTCTATTGTATCTATTATATTGCTAAGAGAAATTGTTGGTCCAATTCTTGAACCCGTTGCTTTCTACTGCCACCATCGGGAACGGTATGGGGTGCATAATAAATTAACAATCATTTCATCTCGTATTTATTCTAAATTGAAATAAAAAATTCGTTTAGTTTCAGAGTTTCTCCTAACACAGCTCTGGTCTAGATGGTATATTTTACAGTTATTCGTCTTATTGTCAATTAAAACTTTAATCATTTTCTTTAGATTTTTTTGTTTATACTAATATTCGTGTTCTGCTGGGCCTGACCCAAGCTTTAGTTACGGGTTAGTGTCACCCAGCTGCACGTCTGTGTCGGACCGCTCGTGTCACTCAGCTGCACGTCTGTGCCGGACGGCTCGTGTCACCCAGCTGCATGTCTGTGCCTGACCGCTCGTGTCACCCAGCTGTACGTCTGTGCCGGACCGTTAGTGTCACCCAGCTGCACGTCTGTGCCGGACCGCTCGTGTCACTTAGCTGCACGTCTGTGTCGGACCGCTCGTGTCACCCAACTGCACGTCTGTGTCGGACGGCTCGTGTCACCCAGCTGCATGTCTGTGTCGGACCGCTCGTGTCACCCAGCTGCACGTCTGTGCCGGACCGCTCGTGTCACCCAGCTGCACGTCTGTGCCGGACCGCTCGTGTCACCCAGGTGCACGTCTGTGCCGGACCGCTCGTGTCACCCAGCTGCATGTCTGTGCCGGACCGCTCGTGTCACCCAGGTGCACGTCTGTGCCGGACCGCTCGTGTCACCCAGCTGCATGTCTGTGCCGGACCGCTCGTGTCACCCAGCTGCGCGTCTGTGCCGGACTGCTCGTGTCACCCAGCTGCACGTCTGTGTCGGACCGCTCGTGTCACCCAGGTGCACGTCTGTGCCGGCCGCTCGTGTCACCCAGCTGCATGTCTGTGTCGGATTGCTCGTGTCACCCAGCTGCACGTCTGTGCCTGACCGCTCGTGTCACCCAGCTGCACGTCTGTACTATATTGCAAATAAAATGAAATGGGTAAATATGATTTAATGAGTTTGTCACAGATAAAATCCAATTATAGATTTTAAAAGTCTTGTCACCCGTTAAGAAACTCAAGTGATGGGACAACAGTAAGTAGTCTACCCAAGTTAAGGCAAGAGCCAGACTAATTAAACTATTGGAAAGGATAAGTTTTCTGCAGTTGCCAGGCAACCCAACCTTCCTGTTTAATAGTACTTTTTTGTAACTATGTGAACCTTCGTACATAAATAGACAAGTGGACAATTAGATAGTAGAATTTGGTACTATTCACTTTAAAGTCCCCAAAAAAGTGCTAAAATCAAACTTAAATACTTCTAGGCCTAGTACAACACACATGTACTATACTGTATTAGGCCTTAGAAGGTTAGGTTAAGTTTTTTTGTAATAGCAATACAAAAACTTTTCCGGTTTGACCAAATTCATTAGTACCGATCTCTACTTTCTAATTGCCTTCTTACGTCAATATATGTAGGCTGGTCCTCATCGTTTACTATAAGACTACCTTAACAGGAGGACGGGCTGTGCCAGGCCAGTGTCTGCAGCTGACCGAACGAAGGCTTCATTGCTCAGTGAAAATCAACTTGGTCATTCTCGAGTGCCTGCCTGGACCTCGTTCAGATCCTTCGCCACAAAGTTATGTTGACATCATGAGACACTGAAAAGAACAGCATCGTACACAACGAACTCTTCTCGGTTAACGGCTTATTGCATCAGGCATTTTTTTTGCATAGGTATAGGAGCTGTGATGAGATGCGTCTGATACTTGACAGATATGATGTGCCACTGTCCCTGAAGATCGCTACACGTTCTTGGAGGTGAGGTTATCCTCAAAGTTGGAGAAGTCATTCTGCGGCGTCGATCAGTCTCCTGGTCGACGCCCTCCTGCGTCCAGTGACGAACTAACAAACAAATAGGAAGCAAAACAGGGTGTTTTCCTTGTGTTTTCTTTGTGTAGTGAACGTTACTCGCTCAGAGCGTGACCCCCAAGTGTTGGGCCTCGGGGGGTGGTGTTGAGTGGCGCCGGCTGTGATGCATTTGTCTTGTCCGTGTGTGAGTGTGGACGCTGGTCATCACCACGGCGGGTGGAGGCGACCGTCCCCTGGCGGGCCAGGAGCCTGATGGAGCGGCCCTGGCGCTGATTGCTCAGGTCCTGCTCACGTAGCCACGTACACAGGCTCTATGAAACATTTGTGAAATTGTGTGTGCACGTTCTGGCTAACGGAAGCTTAATTTTAGTGTTTATTGTCCTTTCTTGTACTGTATATCCTGTGGAGGTTTTGTGCTCTCTACGTGGTGTTCGCAGAGTCGTGTTGCGGGTATGGCTTACCGCTGACTGGCGCGCATTTTTAGTTTTTATTTTAAGTAGGCTGGTGCAGGAGTTGACGACCTGCGACTTGTTAGCAGGCTAAGGTTCCCTTCGCTACATACAACTCGTGGTAAGTCTTATCCCACTAGGGTTTCCTGCAACCTGCCAATCGGTTAACGACCAGGTTCCTAATCACTGCTAGGGGAACGGACAGCAATGATAAGGATTGGTGCCCAGTCAATCCTCACTGGCCAAGACTCGAACCCAGCCCAGAAGTTTGCCACCGCTCCGTTACCAGGGACTTCTCGACCTTGTATTGTAAACTTGTGTTAGTGGCGCTTATGGCTGCTGCAGTCATACTATGGCTAGCAAAGCCTTTGGGGGTTCGAGGACACGCGCGTGCCTTAGGAAGAAGAGGCCAAGGAACTCGCCATCCTGCGGAAGTCCTGCAGTAAGATGCGCCCACACTCGCAATGACGGCAATTCGCCAGACATTACGTACGGAATTGCTCCTCAATTTTCCCTAGTGTCCAAGTCATTGGCCGATCCAGAGCGTGACTTTGTTTTGTCCTTACGCCAAGGTGCTACTCCAGCGCCACTTCCTGGGTTGTGTGAACTAACACCGCAGGAGGCTGGTCGACGCCGTAGGAGGCTGGTCGACGCCGCAGGAGGCTGGTCGACGCTGCAGGAGGCTGGTCGACGCCGCAAGAGGCTGGTCGACACCGCAGGAGGCTGGTCGACACCGCAGGAGGCTGGTCGATACCGCAGGAGGCTGGTCGACGCCGTAGGAGGCTGGTCGACGCTGCAGGAGGCTGGTCGACGCCACAGGAGGCTGGTCGACGCCGTAGGAGGCTGGTCGACGCCGCAGGAGGCTGGTCAACACCGCAGGAGGCTGGTCGACGCCACAGGAGGCTGGTCGACGCCGCAGGAGCTGGCAGACACGACTCGAGAGTATAAAAGTCATGCACATCAACCTAATAGGTTTAGCGAGTAACAACGTCATACACACAAATCTTTGCCAAACAAATTTAGTAAAACAAATATTTGACTTACGAGCAATACAACCAGACGAATTGAGACGTGCAAGTTTTATGGCTTATTCAGCTGGGAGTACTGCAGCTGCTGCGATGATTGGCTAGCTCCCTCCCGGTGGTGGCAGGGGGGCCGGCTGGCGGCTAGCTCCCTCCCGGTGGTGGCAGGGGGGCCGGCTGGCGGCTAGCTCCCTCCCGGTGGTGGCAGGGGGGCCGGCTGGCTGCTAGCTCCCTCCCGGTGGTGGCAGGGGGCGGGCTGGCTGCTAGCTCCGTCCCGGTGGTGGCAGGGGGCCGGCTGGCTGCTAGCTCCCTCCCGGTGGTGGCAGAGGGCCGGCTGGCTGCTAGCTCCCTCCCGGTGGTGGCAGGGGGGCCGGCTGGCTGCTAGCTCCCTCCCGGTGGTGGCAGGGGGCCGGCTGGCTGCTAGCTCCCTCCCGGTGGTGGCAGGGGGCCGGCTGGCTGCTAGCTCCCTCCCGGTGGTGGCAGAGGGCCGGCTGGCTGCTAGCTCCCTCCCGGTGGTGGCAGGGGGGCCGGCTGGCTGCTAGCTCCCTCCCGGTGGTGGCAGAGGGCCGGCTGGCTGCTAGCTCCCTCCCGGTGGTGGCAGAGGGCCGGCTGGCTGCTAGCTCCCTCCCGGTGGTGGCAGAGGGCCGGCTGGCTGCTAGCTCCCTCCCGGTGGTGGCAGGGGGGCCGGCTGGCGGCTAGCTCCCTCCCGGTGGTGGCAGGGGGGCCGGCTGGCGGCTAGCTCCCTCCCGGTGGTGGCAGGGGGGCCGGCTGGCGGCTAGCTCCCTCCCGGTGGTGTCATGATGTTTGCTAGACATTAATTAGGAAGTGGCCGGGTGTTTACTTACGCCGTCATGTCATATGACAAATTTGAACAGTTGCGTTTCCATTTCCTGAAAGCAATTAAAGAATAAATATGTTATCATATTCAGACAAGAGTAAAGTCTCTCCGCCCCGGTACCATCGACTCTTTACAGTAGAAACCCCCAAAAAGTTGAATAATCTTACCCAATGACCACACCGACCTGTAGGGGAGTGCGGCCTTTAGACGCACGCACAGCACAAGGGCACAGTTACCCGGTAATAATTATAATGCAAATAGTGTGTGTTTTTGGGAGACGTTTATAAGTTGTTACTCCCACCCACCCACACGCCTCTCACGCTGTCTGCTAGAACACTTCTGGTCTTGAATATCATTGTGAGTACTCGGTCAAGTCTCGCATGTATTCTGTTATGTGCGTATAACTAGCCTCGTCATGCTCGGGATGAGCTTGTCCCACCTTGTGGTGTGTGTGTCTCGTGCTCGCCTGACTTGTCTTATCTCGTCTTAAGACGCCGTCTGTTGGTTGAGCAACTTTTGTTTTCATGGTGTCCTTGTCCGCTGCCACCAGACCCCCACACGTCTCTGTGTATTGTGAGGCCTGGCCTTCCTAATTGTTGTCAGGGAGCCCAGGTCCTGTGTCTGTTGGCTCGATCGTCCTGCTCGCGCTCGTCTGCTTTGTCCTCTGTTGTCCCGCCAACCCGCAGCGGCCTTGTGTGTGTGTGTTGCTACCCCTGCGGAAGCCCTCCCTCCCTTCCACCTTGGAAGGGAGGAAAAGAGACGCTAGGAAAGTCTTCCCTTCCACTGATGATGATGATGATGAGGAGGAAATTAATGCTGGAGTGAGGGAGGGAGGGAATTGTCAGGGGGGGAAAGCGCCAAGCCACTACGACTATATAGTGCTTGGAAGGCGTCATGATAAGGATTTTAGGATGGGACGGAGGGAAAGGAATGGTGGAGTGGAAGAACCTTCGTGGAGCCTTAAAGAGAGAAGGGTTCCTTTAGTAATATGGAAGATGACTGTCATTACTCTGGCCTTCCCGACACCGTGAGAACCCCCCCACTACACTTCCGCTCCTGAGTGTGTGTGTGTGTGTGTGTGTGTGTGTGTGTTCAGCTTCGCTCCTACTGGTTGTCTCCTCCTCACTTTCCTCGTCTAGTGTCCTCTTGCTAGTTACACTTCTCAGTCACTTCTTTTTCTAGTGTCCCCCTCTCCTTCTTTTCTCGTGTCCCCTCCCCCTCTCTTTGCTCACATGACCGTTCTCTCGTCTTTAACCCGACTTCCCTCCTCTAACACACGTCCTCTCCTCTGTTCCTCGATTGACCTGCTTTAATAATTCACGTGCCCTGCTCTGGCCCTCTCATTTACGTGCCCTGTTCTTCCCTTCCTCTCCTGCGTGTCCTGTTCTTCCCTTCCTCTCCTGCGTGTCCTGTTCTTCCCTTCCTCTCCTGCGTGTCCTGCTCTTCCCTTCCTCTCCTGCGTGTCCTGCTCTTCCCTTCCTCTCCTGCGTGTCCTGCTCTTCCCGTCCTCTCCTGCGTGTCCTGCTCTTCCCTTCCTCTCCTGCGTGTCCTGCTCTTCCCTTCCTCTCCTTTAGGCTCTGTCATTAACCTGATATATTGCCTCATTTGGCTTCATTCTCTGTTTTCCTTCTTGTTAATAATCTTCCCAGTTACATTACCTATTTTGTCTCATAATCTGTTCTGCTTCCTCGCCCTCTTGTCTCTCCCCTCGTTGTTCCTCACTTGTCCCGTCTCCCCTCGTTGTTCCTCACCCCTCACTTGTCCCGTCTCCCCTCGTTGTTCCTCACCCCTCACTTGTCCCGTCTCCCCTCGTTGTTCCTCACCCCTCACTTGCCCCGTCTCTCCCTCGTTGTTCCTCACCCCTCACTTGCCCCGTCTCCCCTCGTTGTTCCTCACCCCTCACTTGCCCCGTCTCCCCTCGTTGTTCCTCAACCCCTCACTTGCCCCGTCTCTCCCTCGTTGTTCCTCACCCCTCACTTGCCCCGTCTCCCCTCGTTGTTCCTCACCCCTCACTTGCCCCGTCTCCCCTCGTTGTTCCTCAACCCCTCACTTGCCCCGTCTCTCCCTCGTTGTTCCTCACCCCTCACTTGCCCCGTCTCCCCTCGTTGTTCCTCAACCCCTCACTTGCCCCGTCTCTCCCTCGTTGTTCCTCACCCCTCACTTGCCCCGTCTCCCCTCGTTGTTCCTCACCCCTCACTTGCCCCGTCTCTCCCTCGTTGTTCCTCAACCCCTCACTTGTCCCGTCTCCCCTCGTTGTTCCTCACCCCTCACTTGCCCCGTCTCCCCTCGTTGTTCCCCAACCCCTCACTTGCCCCGTCTCCCCTCGTTGTTCCCCAACCCCTCGCCTGTTGTAGCTGTCATCACTTGTCAACGCCGTGACGTGTACATTACTGTGTTACTTAGCGCCCAGGGTCCCTCACCTCTCCCTTCCCGGCAGTTTGGGTTGTATAGGGATCTAGATGAAGTGCACACGGGAGACATCTCCCGTCACGCAGGGTGCAGTCGCACCTCCACAGATCTCCAGTATCATCTATTGATACTGGAAATGGCTCAAAAGGGCCACCACTTATGGGCTATTCATGCCCAAGCCACCTTTTGGGTGGCTTAATCTTCTCTCTTTATCAAGTAAAGTGTGTGGACAAAGATAGAGACACACACTCGAACACTATATCTTGGACTGTATTAAAATTGAGCCATTTAGAGATAAATCTAAACTCACGCTGTATGATATGGCAACCTGTTTTATTACTAAGGATAAAATACCTGAAATCCTTGCGCTGTATCCATATTTCGCTTCTAGTAGATAAGCGAGATATGAGATTAAGAAATAAGTAGTGTATTGTGAAGACTAATAACAAACCGCAGCTCTCCTATGACTGTAATATCTCCATTGCTTAAACAATTATGTATTGGCGATAAGACCTACCATTAATGTATAATGACTTACTGTAAATATATAGCTCTTGAAATAGAACATTCTCTGCAACTAGCTGACATTGTAATTATAAGGTGTGAAGGATAGATGAAATTGTTTATGTAATAATCTCCGTTGAGGTCTGATAAAGACCTTTTGTGCCAATCAATCAATACCTTCGCTGTTCATTCTGCCCCCTGGTGTTCACTCTCTCCTCCCTGGTGTTCACTCCCCCCTGGTGTTCACTCTCCCCCCCTGGTGTTCTCACTCTCCCCCCCTGGTGTTCACACTTCCCCCCCTGGTGTTCACTCTCCCCCCTGGTGTTCTCACTCTCCCCCCCTGGTGTTCACTCTTTCCCCCCCTGGTGTTCACTCCCCCCCCACCCCCAGTGTTCTCTGCCCTCACTGTTCACACCCAGTTGACCGTCACACCACACCTCGTGTTACTGCGGGGTATATATGTGTTTAAATGTCAATAAAAAGGAGATGAACCCCATTGGTGAGGGGCCAGCCAGCACCAGCGAGGCTTGGACTGGGGTGTTTGGCCAGCGGTGACGGCCGGTGCTTCCACGCACCACGACGGGACACATGGGTGACAGTCTGGCACCGGCCGGACACACGGGTGACAGTCTGGCACCGGCCGGACACACGGGTGACAGTCTTGGCACCATCTGGGACCGGGTGAGGGCACTGTAAGTCTCTCCATAGGTCCCTGGCTCTCGAGGCCGGACGTGCTCGGCATCAGGGCTCAGCCTAGCTAGTTCGAGGTTTGTGTCTGCGGCTCTCTAACCCTCCGCTCGACTAATGGCTGACGTTTGTAACGTTGTCGTAACTACCGGTACAAATGTAACGTATTGAGTAACGGCTCACAAACATCTTAAGTGTTCTGTGCATGGGACCCGATAAGTCAAGAGGCTTCCTACGTTTCTGCATAGGGTAAAAATGTGTTTTTTGTTTTTTATGGAGTGACAAATCAAGAGAACATATGGGGAGATACCTCTAAACTTTTACTAACAAAATGAATATACAATTTTGCCTAATGGGAGTAATCCGAGTTAGGTCTCATTACAGTGAGGTTGATGTAGTCACTACCACACACGACACACAATCACACACACTACATAAGGTCAAAATGGTAGTTGTAAACACTACACTACACTTGATTTGTTCAGGTTTAAACACATTTCACGAGGTCACAGTCCATTACACAAGATATTATAAATAGTTGTATTTACAAATTCGTAAATTAAGATCTCTAATTGATCATCGCCACACAGGAAAGAGATGGAGTCATCAGATGCGAGAAAAATCCTTTATTTCCACATTCTTCATTTTTTAATATGGACCGGCAAATTTTGGATAAATGATTAGGATGTCTTCCAATAGGGCCTCGTAGCCTGGTGGATAGCGCGCAGGACTCGTAATTCTGTGGCGCGGGTTCGATTCCCGCACGAGGCAGAAACAAATGGGCAAAGTTTCTTTCACCCTGAATGCCCCTGTTACCTAGCAGTAAATAGGTACCTCGGAGCTAGTCAGCTGTCACGGGATGCTTCCTGGGGGTGGAGGCCTGGTCGAGGACCGGGCCGCGGGGACACTAAAGCCCCGAAATCATCTCAAGATAACCTCAAGATAACCTCAATATACCAATTTCAGTGAAATGGTTACACAGTTGATGAGACTTCCTGGCATGTTGTACAAATATTGTACAGTTTCACATCGAGTAATGTAGTGTTTAAGTGTCGGGCTCGATGGGTTGTCACGGTTCACAAGGTGAATAGTGTGGTAGTGTGGTAGTGGCTCAGCCTCATTAACCTGCTAGACGGGTCTATAGCCAAGACGAATTCTCGCAGGAAGACATCAAACCAGACCTCACATTGTCTAGTACGATCACTGTCCTGATCATACAGATTTAGAATCTGTATTTATTTATAAATACAGAATATTTATATTCTGTATTTAGAATCATAAAATATCACTCCACCATCCCTGAAGACAGTGACATTGTCCGTCTACCGCCTTAACGTAAGGCAGCGGCAGCTGCGTCTACCTATATACACGTTGGGTGGTAGACTGCTGCGTCGACCCCACTTGTGTCCAGCGATACTGGTGCCTCGTATATTGTGTTGTCCAGACCTATGGACCTTTGTCCAGACCTATGGACCTATGACCTTCCCTCCACCGCCCGCCCCTTCCCCCTCGCCCGAGCTGCAAATCAGGAGGAAAGTGGATTTTCTTGCTGCGAGTCGCTGGTGGCTCCGTCAATGTTTCCTTTCTCGCTTCATATTTCCAGGCGCTAAATGCTGTCCCTCCGGGGATATATGTGGGATATTGGCCACACCCGTCACCGCTCTGTCTCCCTCTGCTGGCCACACCCGTCACCGCTCTGTCTCCCTCTGCTGGCCACACCCGTCACCGCTCTGCCTCCCTCTGCTGGCCACACCCATCACCGCTCTGCCTCCCCTGCTGGCCACACCCATCACCGCTCTCCCTCACCTGCTGGCCACACCCATCACCGCTCTCCCTCCCCTGCACGCCACACCCATCACGCTCTGCCTCCCCTGCTGGCCACACCCATCACCGCTCTCCCTCCCCTGCTGGCCACACCCATCACCGCTCTGCCTCCCCTGCTGGCCACACCCATCACCGCTCTCCCTCCCCTGCAGGCCACACCCATCACCGCTCTGCCTCCCCTGCTGGCCACACCCATCACCGCTCTCCCTCCCCTGCAGGCCACACCCATCACGCTCTGCCTCCCCTGCTGGCCACACCCATCACCGCTCTCCCTCCCCTGCTGGCCACACCCATCACCGCTCTGCCTCCCCTGCTGGCCACACCCATCACCGCTCTCCCTCCCCTGCAGGCCACACCCATCACCGCTCTGCCTTCCCTGCTGGCCACACCCATCACCGCTCAGCCTCCCCTGCTGGCCACACCCATCACCGCTCTGCCTCCCATGCTGGCCACACCCATCACCGCTCTCCCTCCCCTGCTGGCCACACCCATCACCGCTCTGCCTCCCCTGCTGGCCACACCCATCACCGCTCTCCCTCCCCTGCTGGCCACACCCATCACCGCTCTCCCTCCCCTGCTGGCCACACCCATCACCGCTCTCCCTCCCCTGCTGGCCACACCCATCACCGCTCTCCCTCCCCTGCTGGCCACACCAATCACCGCTCTCTCTCCCCTGCTGGCCACACCCATCACCGCTCTGCCTCCCCTGCTGGCCACACCCATCACCGCTCTGCCTCCCCTGCTGGCCACACCCATCACCGCTCTGCCTCTCCTGCTGGCCACACCCATCACCGCTCTGCCTCCCCTGCTGGCCACACCCATCACCGCTCTGCCTCCCCTGCTGGCCACACCCATCACCGCTCTCCCTCCCCTGCAGGCCACACCCATCACCGCTCTGCCTCCCCTGCTGGCCACACCCATCACCGCTCTCCCTCCCCTGCTGGCCATACCCATCACCGCTCTCCCTCCCCTGCTGGCCACACCCATCACCGCTCTCCCTCCCCTGCTGGCCACACCCATCACCACTCTCCCTCCCCTGCTGGCCACACCCATCACCGCTCTCCCTCCCCTGCTGGCCACACCCATCACCGCTCTCCCTCCCCTGCTGGCCACACCCATCACCACTCTCCCTCCCCTGCTGGCCACACTCATCACCGCTCTCTCTCCCCTGCTGGCCACACCCATCACCGCTCTCTCTCCCCTGCTGGCCACACATAAAAGTCCTCCCATTCCCATTTTGTGAAAGTTCGTCAGGGGGAATAGTCTCCCCCTCCCCCCTCCCCCCCCCCCCACTACAACGCTGTGGACCCTGGAACCTCATCGCAAATTTTAAATTTCAGTAGAAGAACATTATCTGTAAAGTTCTGCCTTCAGAACCCTCATCGGGTTCTGGGAAAGGTTCACACATGGCTTCAGCTGGACCCCTCGCCTCAGTAGCGTCAGCTGCTTCTGGAACTGAAATTGCAGCTGATCATAGACTCTCGGATGACTCAACAAGGGATATTTTATCTTGGCACTCTGCTGAAGCAGCAGCAGCAGCAGCAGACTCTGGGGGGCAATTTCACTGGCCAAGAGACCCAACCGGAGGACTACTAAATATAGACAATTCTGTTATTGCAGTCTACGTAAACCCTAAATTGTTTTAGTGTTTATGAAGACCTCCCGGTTTACCAGTGTTCTCTTAATTCACCCACTTCTTCCCACCGTCGCCAGACGCCTTGTAAACACCAAGATTGGGACTTGACCTTCTGGACAGCAGCATGTGAAGGGCTCTCAAGGAGACCCGCCACAATATACACCTGTGTAATAAAATAGTGGAAGTGTTGCGGGCCGCGCACGTGCACACTGAGGGACGCTTTTGTTCCTCCAAGGAGAGTTTCCCCCAAGTTTGTGCCCAAGTGCAAAACTTTCTTGGTCAGTGTTTCCTCCTGTAAGGAGACAGGTGTTCAACCACTCAGGGGGATCATCAAGGTGTTTGTGTCGTCTTTCACCACTGTCATGTCCCGTCTATCATGTCTAGACAGTACACATGGTAGCATCAGGTCCACCGTCCAGTCTCCTCTTGAGGTGGTGGCTGTGTGCACCTCCACTTGGAGGAAATTAGTCTTGACACCAAGTATTATAATTTCCCGTATGGTCCCTCTGGGATTTGCTCGCGAATTTCATTTTCCTCCTTGTACTTTAATTGGTCAGGTGAGCGGATGGCAGCTCTGAGGAGGGGGGGGGGATGAGGAATGATACCATGTCCAGCGAGGGGCAGATCTCTTTCATTCTTTGGTTGAAATGTTCATCTTGTTACATCATAAATACTAAGAGTTTTATATTAACCTTCTTTCACTTTAGGAGTTTATTACAGATCATATAGGAGCTCGACGGATCATCTTGTTTCGGAACTTATATAGTGGTAATTTTGTCTTAAAGAAGTGGCTATCAAATAGATTCACAGTAATATCCAAGACGGTTCAATTGGGTCTGGCAATGAGCGACCCAAACAATGCCCAGACCAACTTGGTCCGCACAAGACACTCGCTTCCACTTGGCAATTTCTCGTCCGGTTATGACGTCCTCCGCCTTCTGGGTCATCATTGGAGAGTCGCCGTGTTGTAGCGTTCTAAGGAATACCACAAGGAACAGTTGTCCCTGGTCATCGCCCCCAGATGTCACGCCTGTTGACCTGTGATTCAGGTTTAACTGTTTGTATTGTGTGGTTCACCTTAGTTGTGGCACTCGCCAGCCGTCTGTCCCCACACCAAGTGTGTTTAGACGCGCATTTCGACAATTGCAGAGGTTCTGCAATTGCAGGTCAAAAATCTTGCAAATTTGCAAAAATCAGAGAAAATCTGGTGTCTATAATTCTGGGGAAGAAGGGAGGTTTTTTTTTAATTTACACAAAGATTCATGTTTTTTTTGTAGATTTTTATTTGTCTTTTGTATTTTTAATCTCTTATTATTTATATTTTGTTATCGTGTGATAATGGGGCGATCATTATTTTGTTGTTATGATATCAGTCATTTTTAACCAATTAATCTATTTGATTGGATGTTGGTTACTTTATAATCAAAGTCATTTTGACCACCAAGCCTTCGCTAACGTAATGCAGAATGAACATACATTCTCTAGGAAAGTGTAGAGAGAAGGATGATGGCTAATCCCGGACATAATGGGGATTTGTGATGTCCCATATGGAGAGATTTAAAACGTTTAATATACATTCTCAAGACGGATGAACAGTAATGATGTCATCATTCAAGTATGCTAATGATGATGAGTAGAAGGGTATAATGAGCATACACAGAGGCTGCTATATGTCCACAGAGGCTGCTATATGCCCCAACACCCAATAAAATACGGAACGATGGATGCAAGTTAAGTAAAGTTAGGTTTAGATAATATGTAGGTAAATACGAGTTTGAAAATTGTGTTGTTAATCTATGGAACACATTGCCAGGTAACGTACGCTGGGTAGCGGGAGTGTTTCAAGCGAAGGTTAGACATGTATGACTGGGTTTGATTGGGTATAAATAGGGACTATCTCCCCATGGGTCAATAGGCAACCCGCAGTATTCTCTATTCTTGTGTTGACCATCGTTTTACAACCATACTACTAGTTGACTCCCTCGGGTATATCCTCCCTCCCCCATCTCGCCTTTTACTTCTCTCTTCCCTCCAACTTGTCTCTATACTTCCCTCTCTCCTACCCTTTATCTTCTCCTCTCCCGCGCATCTCTCCTTATCTTGGCTCCTCTCCTCCATCTCTGTCCCCATGCCAAACTATCCCGCAATGCTCCACCCCTCCCCCATGCTTGCTAGCCACGCCCACCTCGGTCTAGACACACGCCACGCCCCCACCACCCAGACAGACCACGCCTATACTGTGCTATTGATTGGTGTGGAACGTGGAAGAGAGTGGTGTAGGGGCGGCGGAGGACGCGGCGGGATGAGGGGATGAAGAGAGGGCAAGGCCACTCGCAGATTGGTGAAGGGGTAAAGAGAAGGGAGAAAGGAAGGGCCAAGTGGGCCGAGGGGAGACGGAGGATGACCCTGAGGGGAAGACGAGTGAGGCAAGTGACTGGGTGTAGGTGTCTGGGTATAGTTAGGAGTAGCTTCCGCCGCCCCACCAACACCCTTCGTCGTAGTGGCGTGTAGCTACCACCTCTTATTAAGTCGTTCCAAGTCGTCGTGTTTCAGCTACATTGATTATTAACTATCACGTTCCTTCGTGTCGGTCGACGTGTGTCGCTATCCTTGTCGTCCGTCGAGGCTCCCCGTCAGTACTGTCCGGTCCTTACGTCTACGTACCAATGATAAATGGCGGGTCATTAACGACCTCTCCCCGGGACCTTCCTCTTATATCCTAAAATATATAAAATGGGAAGACTTGCTGTGCCTGGGTGCGTATCGACCACACGGCGCTCAACCAACACTCGCGGAAAGGGAAGACTGCCAATTATATATTGTCCAGATAACATTGTTCCGCTTATTGTGTTACAGCCACTAGTCCAATATCCTGAACGTCAGGATGGCAGGAAGATGTTCTTCCCAAGTGGCTCTTTGTACCAAAATGTTGCAGAATGCGCTGCGAATCCAACTCCTTTAATATAAATGATTTTAGTTCTGCTCCCGTGTCGTGAGCGGTATATTAGGGACTCTGGGATCCCGTGTGGCTGGCGCGGTGATGTGTAGGAACCTTGGGATCACTTGTGACTGGCATTATTGATATAATTCCCGCTTTTATTATATGCTATATTTCTGCTCACAATCGCGTTTTTAATCGACTTTTTTTGTTTTATCTTGTCCTTGTCGATGTGGAACTCGCCCGGGGGGGGGGGGGGGGGGGATGGAAGGTTTAGTGCCCAGTGATGACCCCGAGGCCCCCCCCCCTGACACCGTCCACACTGCGGGCTCACCATAGCCCGTGCTACTTGGAACTTTTTGTTCCAAGTAGCGAATCTTAAACAACAAAACGTCCACACTATAGTGTCGGGTGTATACGTATATATAGTGCCTTTGGCGAGATTTGATGTTTACCTTTTTATGCTGATGTTTGTTGTCAAGACGATGTTGATAGGTTTGTGTAGCACGGGGGTCTACGTCTCGGCTTCAATCTCCGGGAAGGACAGAAACAGTTGGGCACGTTTCCTTTCACTTGATGCGTCTTTTTCGCCTAACAGTGAAATAGGTATCCCGGAGTTAGAGAACTGTGGTGGGTTGTATCCTGGGGCAGGTCAGTAGTTCCTCCCTGGCAAGGCAGGGAGGAACGCGATAACCTTTTAAGCAAAGCTTCCTGTCTCCGATAACGGAAATTATTGTGATATACAGCTTGGTGTTTACAGGGTGCTGCTTCAGTTGTTATAGCAGATATTTTCATTATAGGATATAGCGTCTCATCCGGAAATATAGCAACTTTACACGTGCAGTGTTGCCACACTTCTCAGCCATACTAATGCCGGTTATTTTCACCTTGCCTTGAGTACAGAGGCTTGGTGCCGGCGTGGCAGGTGGCGGGTAGGTGGCGCACCTCACCTTTAACAGTACTCTATGTGAGTACAAGCCTTTACCTCCTCCTCCTCCTCCTCCTCCACCCAGACCCTACCCGCCCCCCCACACACACACACGCCCTCTCACGCCAGACTCTCTCTCACACACACACACACCTACCTCCCTCACTTATTATTATTATGAACCCTAGTCTTAGGACTGTCATATGACGTGCTTAGTGAAACTGCAAGCAAGAGCTGTTATCCTACCTCAGCTCATGAAGCCTGCTCCTAGAAACTCGATTATTTTATGAAAATGTACTTTGAAACTATCATTTAGAGAACTATCATATACGGGTCCTGCTGAAATTGCAAGCAGGAGCTGTAATCCTGCCTCAGCTAAGTTATAATCCTACTTATTTTAGAGCCCCATTTATTTTACGAATCTGTTATTAACAACATTAGGTAACACTCATATGAGGAACAGGATGAGCCTGCAACCAACTGGTAGTCCACGAAGTTGGGCCAGGTACGGAACTTTGAAGATGTTGGCCTTGTACATAACAGTAAGACCACCAACGTCCCGACTGTGTTGCAGACTCTGATGTTCAGACCGTTTCTACCAGATCTCTCTCTCATCTCTTTCTCTATTTCTCTTTCTTTTTTTCTCTCTCTCATTCCCTCCCCCATTTCATGCCCAACCACTTGAGCTGGACGGAAAAGCGACGAATCACGCTTCATGCAGGTTTGAGTTTAATCCTCGACCGGCAGTGGTTGGGCACCAAATCCTTATCCTGACCCCTTCCAAATGCTATATAGTCGTAATGGCTTGGCGCTTTCTCGCGATAATTCCCGCACTCACTTCCCCATTCCAGTGGTGCGTATCTTCCCCTGCTGTGGTCTCCCCCCCCTCCCAAGAGCCGTGGGTGGTGCACCATCAGGGACGCCCCCCCCCCCCCCTCACTCTACCTTACTCCAGGGAAACACTCTGGCAGTATCCAGGGCCCCTGTGGCTGCTGCATTCTCATTACTGCTCTTGTCTTTATTGTTCCCTCACGCGCCTGCTGCTTTGTTTCGTGTCGCCTCTCTTCAGTACCACTCGTTCTTCTGTTCTTGTGGTTCTTGACGGTGTCGATTGTTATGCTTCACTGGGGTCTTGGTACTGCATTGTCTTCCATCGTTTGATGTGGACTCTCCGAGGTGTGACTTGTTCTTCGTTACCTAGCTGGCCGCCTCTATCGCCTGCTACACTTACTCTGTAGTCCGGCACGCTTAAAGCGCCTTCCACCACTATATTCCCCATCTGCCTTACTGCTGCTCTCGTGTCGACCCGTTATTGTCCGCGTTCTCCTGTTCACCTCTCGCTCTCGGGGACGTCTTGACGCGTCGAGTGTCCTGACTCGACGTGTTGCGTCTCATGCATCATTCTTCCCGGGGTGTTCTTAAGGCTTCTCATTGTATATTAACATTTATATTATTACAGAATTTATACAAATTTCTCTTCTGGTAATTTTACATTTTCTTGTTCGTCATACTTCCCAAAATTATTATTGTTCGTTACTTCGTGCGCCTGCCGTTGTGTTGATGATGTGTGGAGCGGAGGCTGCCCGCCTCCACGATTCATCAACCAGTTACGCCCCCTGTAAACCTTGCCTTAATCAGGGCGGCTTCGTTTACACTTATTTAACAGTTTATGAGCTCTGAAACTTCAAACAGGAGGTTACTATTGTTATAATAGGTGGTCGCCTGACGCCCTCCCTCTGGTCGCCTGGCGCCCTGCCTCTGGTCGCCCGGCGCCCTGCCTCTGGTCGCCCGGCGCCCTGCCTCTGGTCGCCCGGCGCCCTGCCTCTGGTCGCCCGGCGCCCTGCCTCTGGTCGCCCGGCGCCCTGCCTCTGGTCGCCTGGCGCCCTGCCTCTGGCTTAGTAATGTTTTATCGTTGTTTCCGCCGCAGCTGTCCAGGCCAGCGACGGCCTGGTCTTGAGCGGTCAGTAGCATCTAAAACCGGCACCTGTCTGAACACTGTAACGTCATATGACGTCACAACTCTTCCACACTGTTAGGACAGGTTAAGTTAATTAAATAAGAGTGGCTGTGACGTAGAAGGGCTGCATACTTTTCTCAGGTCTTGGATCCGTTTTCTTCGTGATACGTTCAGCTTGCATGAAGGTTCTCTTAGACCCTACTCGATTGAGCACAGGAAACCGTGCTCACAGGATCGTGTTCGTTGGCAAGTGTGGGCTCAAAGGGAGGTGGGTGTTGGTTTAGTGGTGTCTGTGTGTGGGGGGGGGGGGTTGTTGCTCCCTATCCTATGTGCGCACTTCCATGGACCCAACCCGCGCCTCCATGGACCCAACCCGCCCTCAGACCAAGTCCATTCCATCCAGCGGTCGATCCCCAGAGACACATTCCTCAATTTTAACATGCTGTTCATTCAGTCAACATTCACGTCATCAGTTGAGACGTTTGGTTTTGTGTAAACAGTTTTCATTTATAAATAGGGAGTTAGGCGGGTACATGGAATGGCCTTTGAGGACGGGCTGATGGACGAGGAGTCATCGTAGCGGGCCTGGATCTGAGGCCAGTGAGTAGTGGGCCACAGCACATTATAACAATACATTAAATGAGTTTCGTGGACATGCAGCATACACGAATCGTAGATCATTCGTGTTGGTATAACTAACTGCGATGTGTAACGCTCACACTAACCTTAAAGCCGTCGGGTTGAAGAGGTGCGGTGTGCGGTGGGGCAGGCTGGACGGCAGGCTGGACGGCAGGCTGGACGGCAGGCTGGGCGGCAGGCTGGGCGGCAGGCTGGACGGCAGGCTGGGCGGCAGGCTGGACGGCAGGCTGGACGGCAGGCTGGACGGCAGGCTGGACGGCAGGCTGGACGAGCAGGGCGGGGATTGTGTTGTGGTGCGGGAAGCCTCGTCACGCCCGCCATCATCTTGTGGTCAGTGTGGGGGAGTCTTCCTCACACCGTCCTGGTGCCGGCAGGATACAGGGAGAGGCGTAGCTCTACACCGCTACACCGTAATGGGTGTTTGGTATTTTTCCATGTTTAGCTTTGTATTGGTGTGGTGTCATGAGGCCTGCTGCTTGGCTACCTCTGGCCGTCACCATGTAGGGACGGGGCCGTGAGGTACATTACCGTCCTGTTGTGGGTCGTCTCTTGCGCGTCGCTTTGCAATGCTGGATGTTTGCTTGATAATTATGATTGTCAGTGGAATGATGGTTCTTGAGAGCGGGAAGTCGTCGCGCTCTACCAGTTCAACACGTGAAGCAGTGGCCAGAGTGAGGGACCACTCACTGGGTGTAAGAGTAGACCCCTTGTTTGGGAGCTCCCTGGGAGCCAACGGAGCTCCCTGGGAGCCAACGAAGCTCCCTGGGAGCCAACGAAGCTCCCTGGGAGCCAACGAAGCTCCCTGGGAGCCAACGAAGCTCCCTGGGAGCCAACGGGGGGCAAGGAGCCAGCTTCGGTCACTCCCTACCCGTCGTCAGTACTCTCTAACATTGGTAGTGTCGGCTTGTGGTGTTGTTTCTGCTGATGCTCTGTTGCTGTTAGTAATGCTTCTCATCCGGTTCATATTGCCACGTGTGGACTCGCTGAAACACCCGTGTGTTTCCTCACGATCACTGGCTGGTGTTGTGCGAGTAGTGTTGCTACTCCGCATGTTGTTGCTTTAAGATTCAACTACTGGGAACAAAAAGTTCCAAGCAGCACGGGCTATGGTGAGCCCGTCGTCCCCGACTACTTTATAGCTCAACCGATTCATAAAAAGTACACGTAGTTATTAAACAAAAATAATAAATTATACATTAAAATATTACTTGTCGAATTCAAGCTCGTCCTCTGCACAATAAGTCACATTAGAAAAAAATAAAACAATGCTAATGACAATATATATTGCTTAATTACAACAGTAATAATAATAGCAGTAGAAACCGTGTCCATTTATCAGTGGCAGAGCGCATCATTGTGGTATTCATTCTCTAGATTTACTACTCCGTAATAAACGGCAACTGTTTTACAGAGCCAGTAACGTATGAACCCAAACAGCCCACCTAGCCTTCAGAGGACGGTGCGTAGAAAACATCAATGTCACGGTGCTTTAATTTTTAACCAATACATCGCTTTTAACATTGTACCTTGAAGGCAGTGAGGCGAGGCAGGCATAAACGGCGGGATTGACAGGTTGAGTGTGATAAAGGGTGCAGTCACGCCGAGGACAGTGTGGGTATATAGTGGGCCTCGCTGCTCGGTATACAGGTTTATTGCCCTATAATACCGACTCACAGGTGCCTCGTGCGGGTACGCTGTGGTGGTGCAAGTGGTGGTGATGTGTAGGGTGGTGGTGTAGCCAGTGTAGGGTGCTGGTGTAGCCAGTGTAGGGTGCTGGTGTAGCCAGTGTAGGGTGGTGGTGTAGCCAGTGTAGGGTGGTGGTGTAGCTAGTGTAGGGTGGTGGTGTAGCCAGTGTAGGGTGGTGGTGTAGCCAGTGTAGGGTGGTGGTGTAGGGGTGTGGAGGGGAGGCTACACGCAGCCCACTCCGCAACACACTGTGAGGCTGCCTAAATAATCATGCTGAACAGTTTCCTCTGTGTTAAATTTAATTAAATTTGGACTCTTTCTCATTAACATTTAGACACGCGCTCTTGTGCTTGTAATGGCTTTAATAGTGTTTTTGTTTTACACATTATATTTGTGCAGCTGTCGAGCCTGTAATTTGTGACCCCCCACAGCGAGACACGGTCGTTCAACACTTGACCTGAACGACTAGTTTGGGTAGTTTCTTACGGTCGTTAATTGTAACTTTTCTAATCATTACTGTCAGGCCGCTCGGCTCCTTGTTGTCGTGTCACTCCCCGGGGTAATACAGTGCTGTACTCTGTGCCAGTTAAACACAGGTGGGAAGTCATGTGTCGCTTAAATTGATAAATGGCCCTTGTCCTACACCTGGTCGTTTGAGTGACAGGGCTACTGAAGGTCCCAGGGGGTCCAGCATTCGTCGAGCATTTACGTGTCTACTTACGAAACCTGTGCATCTTTCCTCGTTCAAGGCGGCTTTGTTTACGTTTATTAAACGGCGAGCTCCGAAAGTGCTGCTATACGTGGTCCATGGAAGAGTTATGAAGGTTCGAGTTAAGAGTTTACGAGTTACGAGGCTCGTAAACCGCTTAATAAATGCAAAGTAAGGTGCCATGATCGAGGCCAAGTAACGAGGTTTGGTAAGCGCGCACGCACACACACGCACGTACACGCACGCACGCAAGCACTCACGCATGTACACGCACGCACGCAAGCACTCACGCACTCATCCACACTCTCACTCATCCGCTCTCTCATTCTCACGCACTCCCCCTCCCTCCCTCCAACACCCAGCCAACACCCTACACTTAAGGGCAGCCACTTGGTACTGTGACAGCCTGAGTCAACGATCCATGGTTTGTTTGGCGGCCACTCATAATAGTCATCATCAGCCACTAATTGCCCCACACCCGGTAATTACTCGCTTGTAATTAGCAAGCCGTCACTTGGCGTCACACCCTGAACTACCCATTTGTGGTGGGAATTAATTGACCCCCCATCTCTCTTGGCATTGTATCACGTGCGTGCGCTTATACGTGCTCGTGTACGCGCTTATACGTGCACGCGAGAACGTGTGCTTGCCTGTGTGTGCAGGCGGCGAGCTCCAGCTCTCGAGCCCCATTTAGGCAAGATCAGCATATCTTGTCCATGTTGTGAATATTCGCATATTCATAAGCGTATTATACATGATAATTAACGCCTGTGAATGTAAGCGAGGTTAGTATACTTAATATTTCCCCGTGCTCGTGGGTTACCGTTAATATACTGTATGGGGTATACTAAGGGCGTGTTGACGTTAATATACTGCATGGGGTATACTGAGAGCGTGTTAACGTTAATATACTGTATGGAGTATACTGAGGGCGTGTTGACATTAATACACTGTGTGTGTACGAAGGGGAGGTTTAGGGGCATCGAACTGGAGGGCAGAACTATGAGAAGTATTTGCTGACTTGCCTTATAAAAGTATTGTGGTAGATTTATGATGTTGATTACTGTTGAAGCTTTCTTTGTGTGTGCGGGCCGGCGTGTAGGGGCGGTGGCCAGGGTGGTGGAGCCCTGGTAAACTAGAGAGATGTGACAAGGTGTTGGTGTGTGCGGGCCGGCGTGTAGGGGCGGTGGCCAGGGTGGTGGAGCCCTGGTAAACTAGAGAGATGTGACAAGGTGTTGGTGTGTGCGGGCCGGCGTGTAGGGGCGGTGGCCAGGGTGGTGGAGCCCTGGTAAACTAGAGAGATGTGACAAGGTGTTGGTGTGTGCGGGCCGGCGTGTAGGGGCGGTGGCCAGGGTGGTGGAGCCCTGGTAAACTAGAGAGATGTGACAAGGTGTTGGTGTGTGCGGGCCGGCGTGTAGGGGCGGTGGCCAGGGTGGTGGAGCCCTGGTAAACTAGAGAGATGTGACAAGGTGTTGGTGTGTGCGGGCCGGCGTGTAGGGGCGGTGGCCAGGGTGGTGGAGCCCTGGTAAACTAGAGAGATGTGACAAGGTGTTGGTGTGTGCGGGCCGGCGTGTAGGGGCGGTGGCCAGGGTGGTGGAGCCCTGGTAAACTAGAGAGATGTGACAAGGTGTTGGTGTGTGCGGGCCGGCGTGTAGGGGCGGTGGCCAGGGTGGTGGAGCCCTGGTAAACTAGAGAGATGTGACAAGGTGTTGGTGTGTGCGGGCCGGCGTGTAGGGGCGGTGGCCAGGGTGGTGGAGCCCTGGTAAACTAGAGAGATGTGACAAGGTGTTGGTGTGTGCGGGCCGGCGTGTAGGGGCGGTGGCCAGGGTGGTGGAGCCCTGGTAAACTAGAGAGATGTGACAAGGTGTTGGTGTGTGCGGGCCGGCGTGTAGGGGCGGTGGCCAGGGTGGTGGAGCCCTGGTAAACTAGAGAGATGTGACAAGGTGTTGGTGTGTGCGGGCCGGCGTGTAGGGGCGGTGGCCAGGGTGGTGGAGCCCTGGTAAACTAGAGAGATGTGACAAGGTGTTGGTGTGTGCGGGCCGGCGTGTAGGGGCGGTGGCCAGGGTGGTGGAGCCCTGGTAAACTAGAGAGATGTGACAAGGTGTTGGTGTGTGCGGGCCGGCGTGTAGGGGCGGTGGCCAGGGTGGTGGAGCCCTGGTAAACTAGAGAGATGTGACAAGGTGTTGGTGTGTGCGGGCCGGCGTGTAGGGGCGGTGGCCAGGGTGGTGGAGCCCTGGTAAACTAGAGAGATGTGACAAGGTGTTGGTGTGTGCGGGCCGGCGTGTAGGGGCGGTGGCCAGGGTGGTGGAGCCCTGGTAAACTAGAGAGATGTGACAAAGTGTTGGTGTGTGCGGGCCGGCGTGTAGGGGCGGTGGCCAGGGTGGTGGAGCCCTGGTAAACTAGAGAGATGTGACAAAGTGTTGGTGTGTGCGGGCCGGCGTGTAGGGGCGGTGGCCAGGGTGGTGGAGCCCTGGTAAACTAGAGAGATGTGACAAAGTGTTGGTGTGTGCGGGCCGGCGTGTAGGGGCGGTGGCCAGGGTGGTGGAGCCCTGGTAAACTAGAGAGATGTGACAAGGTGTTGGTGTGTGCGGGCCGGCGTGTAGGGGCGGTGGCCAGGGTGGTGGAGCCCTGGTAAACTAGAGAGATGTGACAAGGTGTTGGTGTGTGGGGGCCGGCGTGTAGGGGCGGTGGCCAGGGTGGTGGAGCCCTGGTAAACTAGAGAGATGTGACAAGGTGTTGGTGTGTGCGGGCCGGCGTGTAGGGGCGGTGGCCAGGGTGGTGGAGCCCTGGTAAACTAGAGAGATGTGACAAGGTGTTGGTGTGTGGGGTTGTCTTGGCACCTCAGGGCCTGACGGAATGTACAGCATCTCAGTATTACAGAGCTTCCGGAATTATACCAATAAGCAATTTTCCCAACATTGTTTTTCTCTTGCAGCTCAATTTTTTTCCCGGTAGGAAACTAATTTTGGGGGATGGGACTAATGGTACTAAGATGGGACTAATGGGACTAAGATGGGACTAATTTTGGGGGGACCAAGATGGGAGCTGTGCACGTGCTGCTGTTCTTGAATTACCAGGGAGCTTGTTGCTGAGGCCAGGACTGTGCAAGCTCAGCTCAACCTAAGGAACCTATTGGGAAGTTGTTCTGTTCCCAGTGAGCTGCTGTGCCTGTGAGCTGCTGTGCCTGTGAGCTGCTGTGCCTGTGAGCTGCTGTGCTTGTGAGCTGCTGTGCCTGTGAGCTGCTGTGCTTGTGAGTTAGCTGTTCTGGTGCGCGCCTGTGCCTGTGAGCACCTGTGGTGTTGGTAATGAGTGCTGTGACATACACAGTAGAGGATGGTCCAGTGGTATATACTCTCTTCTCTGGACCAAGGGTCCGCACATGCACGCTCCCAGAAACACAACCCCTGAAATAAATAAAAAATATATAAACCATTTTCACTGGGTTTGCTAGTGTATATATATATATATATATATATATATATATATATATATATATATATATATATATATATATATATATATATATATATATATATATATATATATATATATGCGGAAAATCCACAGAGAAATATGAAAGGAGGTGAACGTTTCGGCTTTGTTAAAGCCTTTGTTAGGCTTTAACAAAGCCGAAACGTTCACCTCCTTTCATATTTCTCTGTGGATTTTCCGCATAAAATGATCAGTGTTTTGTGATCGTCAATTGCATATATATATATATAAGACTTTACCTTAAGCGATGGCTAATGCATATGCAAAATATTTTTGTTCATTATGTAAATGTTGACATTTACAAACATACATTTTTCAATTTTATATTCTTGTAAATGTTCAGTTTTTCTCTTCCATACCATTCATGAAGGACATAGTTGAAACTGGGGAACTCGTACCCGTAGAGTTAAACACACAGTCTTAAATACCGTAGCCAAGTCTGATGATGGGTACAAGGCGAGCAACTGGCTCTGAAATGTGTGTTCCTTCTTCTAACTAATTAATTTTGTATCATGAAGCTAAAGAAAAGCAATTTGAGTGGTAGAAGGCAATATAGAGGTGGAAGGCTCCCTCGTGTGCTTGGAGGAAGAGGCTGGTGCTGGAGGATGAGTGGTAGAGGTCGTGTGCGTTGGTGAGTGTGAGGAAGCGGAAAGATAAGCCAATAGTGATCCCTCCCCTTTAAGGGAGTAGCACGTGACTGGCATACATGGAGGAGGAGGAGACGCAGCCAGGGGCGAGGTGCAGGCCAGGCCAGCACCGGGCCAGGGGCCAGGTGCAAGAATTACAACAGAGTACGATAGTACTTGTAATGAATAACGCAGAATGATAGCACGCATGCGCGCACAACAAGGCTACTGATGAGTGCCAGTTATGGCTGTAGGTAAGGAAGAAGTGTCACGCTCAACAGTTGTAGATCACAGTATCGAAGTGAAGTGTGAGAGGCAGAGGGCGTTGGTCGGCGAAGTGTAGTACTGCAAGTGTGGGCGGGAGTGTGGCGGCGGGTGTGACCTGCCTGACGCAGGGGGCTGGGTGCCGGGCAGGTTACACGGGTTCAGGGGAGAGGCGAGCACCACACTGGTGAGGGAGCGCCACTGTTGGGTAAAGCCAGGCATAAACAGAGACGAGTGAGGTCTGCGGGAGGGAAGAAGCTGGACATGTCGGATGAGTGAGACAAACTCCTTGAGTATGAGGATAACGCCTGGTGCTGGGGCCAGGAAGGAACCCAGTAAAAGAAGTCACGAAAATTGGTGGACTCTGGAAACTGGAAAATTATCCGTGGGACAGGAAAATTACAGTGCCGGTAACTGGAAAGTTACACAAAGAAAGGGGAAACTGGATATGGGAAAAAAGTCAGAGAATCTGAAAATAGTAATGCTGGAAACTGGTAAATATAGAGAAGAGGGTTTAGAGGAAGACGTTCCCGACTCCCGCAGGTACTGGACTACTCTAGTACGGTCATGGCCGCTCTAGAGGACAAGCAACATACCGACGTAATAGTCAGACCTCGCTATAAAGCCTTCAACAAATAAGACCATACTGGGATAGTGTACGTCCGTTTGGGCTTGGTTAAAGAGCTTGATTATCCTTAAATCTAGTTTTCCGGTCATTTCATTCATGATATACATTATATAATCACTTAATCTCTATGCCCACTCAGGATTCGAACCCAGGCCGCCAAGGCCCCATCAACAGCGCTGGTACTGACCACTGCACCAGCAATCTATCGTAAACGATCGCTGGTTATATCCCTATCTCATAGGGATATAACCTTGGGTTGTGAAGCTTTGAAAGTAGTAAATTGTTTAATAAACAAAGCTGCCATGATTAAAGAAAGATGAACAGATTTCACGAGTTGTTACGTAAATGGCTGATGAATGCCTGTGCGGCCTGTGCCACAGGTTCAGACCCGAGCAGCACAGGCACTCATCCCCAGAACCACCAAGATAGGAAAGGTGATGGACAGAGGCTATTTTCCCAAGTTATTTTCCAAAGAAACTGGAAAATAACAGAGAATAAGTTTGTATAGATATGTTCTGAAGGTTGTTGTGTGTGTGTGGTTGTACTCAAGACGGCGGGGTTGTGGCGGACGGGTACTAATAGTTGAAAGAACATATATAAGATTTATTAAAAGCAGTGTGATAAAACTAGAAGATGGAAGGATAGTAATTAGTGTGAGTGAATGGTAGCGAGTAAATGATTGGATACAAACTTAATTTTAAAAATATATATATATTCTTGTCGTACCTTTTTGTTTGGAACGACAATCATGGTTTTGAAATGTTTCCCTTTTTATCGTAATTGGAAAAATTCAGAGATTAAAGGCCAAATTAATAATGTCCTTAATTAAAAGCAAATAAACAAAGTTTATGTAGTCACTAATTTGTTCGTGTATATATATAATTAATATTTGTAATTTAATACATTTTTCCTGGCCCGTAATCAGTATTTTTTTTTAGTTTGTGAAGAATCGTTTTCTACAGTGGGTGAAGTTACCCTTGAAGTTCTATGCGGATATTATATCATCACAGCATCGTTGTGCCAGAATTGATGACGTCACTTAATGTAGTAGGGGGCGGAGCCACGTGACGTCACAAGAAAAGGGGCGGAGCTCAGGAGGAAGCAACGCTCGGTAAGGGGCTCCACCAAAACACGAGAGCCCGAAGTGGGAGTGTGTTCGTTCGTCGCAGTCTAGTGTACACCGCCACCCTGGGAGCTGGGTGGGCGGTATAGGCGAGCTTTGACCACAAGCGTAGTTCAGCTTGCAGCTTACAGACGAGAACTTTCAACTTGCTCGCGAGAACAGGCGGTACAGTGCCCCCCGACCAAACTTTGTCTCGAGCGCACCGCTGTACCTGATCAAGCATCATGAACGGAAATCATGTCAAGAAAATTCCCATTCATCTACAGGTAAGTTGGGACCTGTATTGATGATGATCAAATTAATACAGTGGTGTTCACGAATGGATCTAATGGAGTTTTACAGATCGGAAACTTGAGATAAATCTGTTCTTCAAGCGTATTGTAAAGTCGGTGCGTCATTGACACGAAGGTATGGTAAAGAAAGCCGTGTTTGGTGAGGAGGATTAACTTAATCCTGAACAGACGTGAGATACTGGAGCTACAGATTGTTTAATCCTCCACTGTTGGCACATTGGATTTCTCATTGGCTGGTGAGGCGTGGGATGCTTGGGGTCAGCTGTCGTGTCAACAGGTACCGTTGATGGATGCTTGGGGTCAGATGTCATGTCAACAGGTACCGTTGATGGGTGCTTGGGGTCAGCTGTCGTGTCAACAGGTACCGTTGGTGGATGCTTGTGGTCAGCTGTCATGTCAACAGGTACCGTTGATGGGTGCTTGGGGTCAGCTGTCGTGTCAACAGGTACCGTTGATGGATGCTTGGGGTCAGCTGTCGTGTCAACAGGTACCGTTGATGGATGCTTGGGGTCAGCTGTCGTGTCAACAGGTACCGTTGATGGATGCTTGGGGTCAGCTGTCGTGTCAACAGGTACCGTTGATGGATGCTTGGGGTCAGCTGTCGTGTCAACAGGTACCGTTGATGGATGCTTGGGGTCAGCTGTCGTGTCAACAGGTACCGTTGATGGATGCTTGGGGTCAGCTGTCGTATCAACAGGTAGCTTATATATAGCAAGCCGCCATGTCCTACCTTGTGGTCACCCTGTGATGGCTCCGAGGATCACCATCCCCGCGGGCCCGGTGACCGACCAGGCCTCCTAGTCAACAGGAACCTCTGATTGCTTACCAGCAGATGTAACTGACAGGTTAAGGTCAGGTACCTATCAATCGAATCCGGATTCTTTGCAGATTCAGGTACCTCTCAGTCGAATCA
>NC_091189.1:4172392-4279892 GCF_040958095.1 Procambarus clarkii
GAGTAGAACAACTCCCAGAACCCCATCAAGCAGGTAATGGGTGTCTGGCCTCCTTGGTACTCTTCAAGTTAGAATATTCGCAGCGTCTTTAGTCACAACAAACTTTACAGCGTTATAAAGTCGGGTCAAGACGCAAGCTTCCTGACGCTCATAAAGCTGCATCAAGATAAGTGGGGATTATATTGCTGACAACTATATAATAGTTATTAATATTCATATTAAACAAACTAATTCATTTGAGTTTATTTTTTTGTAAACTGCCTTGACAGGAATCTGATTGCCTCCCCCCCCCCCCACCGTACACAATAAAATCGACAGGGAAAGTTACAGCGAACACTTGAAGAGAATTGTTAAGGTAGGGGATTATCGCAGGGCAAGTTGCACGGGGCACTTAATGAGGACACTTGAAAACGTTTACAGAGGAGCTTGTAAGACACGCCTGTAGGGAGAGCTTTAATGGAAAGCTTACAGCGAATACTTCAAAACAGTTGGGCACACAAGAGGAGGCTTTCTAGGGGGGAATGCTCTTGCAGTAAATATTGCAAGAGGGGCAGACAAGACCAGTGGGGTGGACCTATGCTTGGCAGGGGGGAACGGAGACGCTTGCAAGGAAGACTTGCCAAGGGAAGGAGAGGCTTGCAGGGAAGATTTGCCAAGGGAAGGAGAGGCTTGCAGGGAAGATTTGCCAAGGGAAGGAGAGGCTTGCAGGGAAGATTTGCCAAGGGAAGGAGAGGCTTGCAGGGAAGATTTGTCAAGGGAAGGAGAGGCTTGCAGGGAAGATTTGCCAAGGGAAGGAGAGGCTTGCAGGGAAGATTTGCCAAGGGAAGGAGAGGCTTGCAGGGAAGACTTGCCGAGGGAAGGAGAGGCTTGCAGGGAAGACTTGCCGAGGGAAGGAGAGGCTTGCAGGGAAGACTTGCCGAGGGAAGGAGGTCTGGGAGATGACGCAGCCTGACGAGCCGCTCGGGGGAACCACTGCGTCAGGATAATCCAACTATCCTCTGCGAGTGCTCGTGTGTGTGTGTGTGTCTGCTACAGCTTAATATGTTGTAGGCAGTGATGTGCACGTTCTTCAATTGGGTGTTGCTCTCACGGGTGGTCGGTCACCTTGAGTGTTACAGCATGTTGTGTGTGGGGGGGGGGTGCATGTTGTGTTGGGGGGGTGACATGTTGTGTGGGGGGGGGGTGACATTTTGCAGATCATGGCTTAACACGCCGTCACTCGTGTCTGGCTCGCCTAGAAACAGCTTACAGTAAATACCATAAAATGGTTCTGACGAATGACTGTAATAAGGTCAGTATAAGGGATAATACGCTTCAAGAGCATCATGGTGCTAGAGGAGTAATGTCAGCACTGAGACGCAGCAGCGAGAACAGTGTAGGAGGACGCTGTTGTGACGCAACTGTGTACTGGAGAAGTGCAGAGTGAGCAGTGTAGTGATCAATACGACGCCGCGGGATTATTCTGCGTCCCCCCCTACAGGAGACCCACTCTCGGGCGAGCAGTACCCTGGCGGGAGACAGTATTACTCCTCCACTACAGTAAGGCTCTACGACACAACACTACACCCACACACCACACTTCTCAATACTTCCAAAATGTGTGGAATAAAATGTGTATATATATGTGCGATATACCTGTTTCGAGGGTTATTAAACTCGACCATCATGCTTCAAACCCTAGACTTTATTTTTTTTATAAAAGGACGTGGCGGATATGATTGATGCTCGGGGTTTCCCGCAGGCCCACATAGCCATCACACTCTGCCACCATCACCATCACTATCGATCTGCCTTCACGTTGGAGTGGTTGATTTCCCTGGACCGTTGAAGGAGATGAGGGAGAGGTCGGGGTGAAGGGTGCCTGGGGGGGGGGGAAGAGCCAGGTCGGCACAGTGCCTCCTAGTGCCAATGGCTCTTGCTGCACTGTGCCTCTCAACTCTTCTGTGACATATCATTAAATTGCTTTCGGGGACAATCACTCACGTTGAACAAATGAAATGAAAGACATTTTGAGACAGTGGTTAGGTTAGGTTAGGTTAGGTTAGGTTAGGTTAGGTTAGGTTAGGACTGACGGGGAAGAAAGTAAGTTACGCTACTTGCTGCACTTCCCGGTAACTGAGGCGTGTTTTGGATGAAGGAAGTTGGATGTTGACCAAACCACACACTAGAAAGTGAAGGGACGACGACGTTTCGGTCCGTCCTGGACCATTCTCAAGTCAATTTTTTTTTACTTGAGAATGACTGATTTTTTTTAACAAAAAAATCGACTTGAGAATGGTCCAGGACGGACCGAAACGTCGTCGTCCCTTCACTTTCTAGTGTGTGGTTTGGTCAACATATTTCAGCCACGTTATTGTGACTCCTCGTCTGCGCAAGGAAAGTTGGATATTAGAATGATAACGTCAGTAAGGAGCAGTAGCTGTGGATTACACCCGGCCGGTGGAGCCATGCGGTGCTGGTGTGGGCCCTGGGCTGTGTCCTGAGCCTGGTAGTACTCTCAACAGAGCCACGGACCTACACCTCAGGGGTTACAAGTCCTCTACTATTGTTAATTTGGATTATTAGTTTCACAGAGTTGCAGGGTGGAAATAGCCTAAGGTACTCTATCCCTTTGAATGGTATTTTATTGTCTCAATAAACGTACTTGAACTTCACGGAATTTTGAGTGTCAGTTTTATCAATCATACTTTATCTGGTGTTTTACCTTATGTGTAACACAGTATGAAAACCTATATAAGGCACACACGCACTCAACCAAAAATCCCCCTACCTACCTCTTCCTACCTGTCCTCCTCTTCCGCCTCAACCAACCAACCAACCAACCAACCAACCAACCAACCAACCAACCAACCAACCAACCAACCAACCAAGCAACCAACCAACCAACCAACCAGGTTAGAGAAGCCACTCGCTTTGTCTTTGGTTTTGTGATTATCGGCTTGTTTAAAGTAGCTGTGACATGTGGGTGAGGCAGCGTGGGGGTGTAGAGGCAGCTGGGCCCGGGGAGCTGGTTACTGTGGGAGGCAGATTAAAGTGGAAGACACACACCGCGCGACCCGCTTCTGCACCTCGCACACCACCGCCCGTCCGACACATCTCCCAGGGGTCCAGGACCCCCACGTGTCAACTTTGTGAAAGAGCAAACATGCATTCCCGTGAACATTATACTGTAGAATGTCCCAAACTGACAGACTTCCAACGCCCTGGGTGGAGATGCGCTGAATATAAATATTATCTGGATATCAAAGATATTTGATATATTGATCCTGTGCCCAAGATTTACTTTATAATTTATGTAATGTGATATTACAGCTTGAGCTCGTAAAGCAGCAATCTTCCACTACATGTATTGGGCACATTTTCCCCCGTGGTACAGTGCTGAGTGACCCACAGCTCGGGGAGCTGGTTACTGTGGGAGGCAGAGGAGCTTGTAAGACAGTAGAACACAGTAGAACACGTCTCTAACCTTCTCCATGTAGGACAGTCGAGAATGGTTTAAATGCTGCTTACCCTTGTGCAAGTTAGTGGCCCCGTCTGTGGTAGGACAAACTCCACAAATGAAACGTGTTCGCTTCGCCCCAGACAATCCCACACCGCCCTCACCTGCCACGTGGGGTGATGGGGGGGGGGGGACGGAGAGTGCCATGTGGGGTGCTGGGGGGGCGGAGAGTGCCTCGTGGGGTGATGGGGAGAGGGCGAAGGGTGCCAGGAAAGGGTAACGCTGGTGACTGTTGTGACCACTTGCGAGCACGTGTCGTCACGTGTGTAAACACTGGGGGTCGTGTTTACAAACACGCCACGTGTCCCTAGTCACTGCTCGCGACAATCACTTGATGGGGCTCCCGCAACCCTTTACACATTCCGTGTCCTCCAAATTGCCTTAAATGTTGATACAAGTTATGCTTGAAGTGTTAAGTCATCATAC
Organism: Procambarus clarkii; assembly: GCF_040958095.1. NCBI lineage: Eukaryota > Metazoa > Arthropoda > Malacostraca > Decapoda > Cambaridae > Procambarus > Procambarus clarkii. The sequence continues at coordinate 4,176,318 of NC_091189.1, forward strand.
TCATGGAAAGAATGTACAATGTACTTATTTTTCTGACCTGGATGATGTCAGAGTTTTTGTTATCGTGATGGACGCCGATTACAACCCCGCGATTATTTGTTGACATGTGTCGAGGCGTGGGTAAAGTTGGCAGGGTTGAGCTTCAGCTCCTGGACTCTCATTCTAGATGCAAATCATCGAATGAGATTGACTCTCGGGCTGGCAGCGGCCTGGTGGGTGTAGAGGCGAGGCACATCAGAGCCGTCAATGCAAACTCCACAGTGATAAATGTGAAATTAAATCATGAATCATTGTACATTTATAGTTAAGTTGATATTGTATTAGATGACATACGCGGAAGTCATGATAACAGTATGTACCACGTGTATTATATACTGCACTTGAGGAGAGTCATTACGGTTACCTTGATGTGTTTTTGGGGCTTAGCGTCCCCGCGGCCCGGTCGTCGACCAGGCCTCCTCGTTGCTGGGGTGGTGGTGCGAGACTGTTGCCTGGAGGCCCCTGGGGAGGTGGGCGAGGGCACGGCGGTAGCCACCTTGTAGTGCCCGGCTCGTGGGGGCCTCTCCTTCCTTCCCTTATCATAACAACTTTGGTTTCTGTCGTTAAGTGGTCCGGTTGTAGGCTTACTAGGAAGGAGGTACCCGGCGGTGCCCGGGTAACCCCTCCCCCCTCACTCCACCCATCTTTCCCTCTCCACCCCATTGATCCCCCCTTCCTTTTACACTCCACCTGTCCCCATCTTTTCTCCCTTCCCTGTCTCGCCTCCAACCTCGAACACACACACATTTCCATATGTATGTATGCTTCTATACCTGGCTACACACGTGTCTCCTCCCCCTCTTTTTACCATTTCCTTTCCCCTCTCATCTGTACTCTTCGCCTCATCTCCCCCCCTCATACCCCCTCCCATTTGTTCCTTTCTTCCCCCCCCCCCCATCGCTAAAAACTCCAGGGAAAAGACACCAAATAGTTTCAAACTTCGTGAAAATCGCACAGGGATGCTAATTATTTCTAAAACCATTTAACTTTATCCTACCCCCGACCAGCCTATGTTCATCCCGTGCCCTTTGCAGGCCATTCCTACCCTGCAAAGTTGGGCAAGTCTAGCCCCAGGCGTCTGGCCGCCTCCCTTGGCGACATACATTCTTTTATGGAGGTGAGGAAGTAGTCAACCTGGGGAAAGGTGTGGATTTGTACGAAGAGCAGAGCGTCCTCACCTCACACGTAAACACCTGGTGATTTAATCCAGGTAATTAAATGATTCAAGGATCTTAATAAATTTGACTGAAATCAAATGTGTGGAACATCACTGGTGGTGGGATTCGAGGCATTGAAAGCTAAGTACTAGGTCTTTAACGGAGTGTTGGAGACGGTGTTAGGGGTGGCAGAGAGAGCGCCGTGAGCCCTGAACATATACCATGACAACTTGGTCAAGAAGCTTCCATCTGGTTGGCATGTACCTCCATCCCCCCCCCCTCCTCCCTGACAACTTGGTCAAGAAGCTTCCATCTGGTTGGCATGTACCACCATCCCCCCCCCCTCCTCCCCCCATCAGCTGCTGTTACAGCATTTTCCAAGATATCACACAAGATTTCATCCAAGATATCATACAAGGCATTGCTAGTGTATCTCGGTCCAGTGTTCTCTCTCCCGATGCTTCACAGCGTCAAACAAGATGACTGGACCCAGTGGGATGTTTATCTCTCTGATGTCCTTTGTATTTTTTTATTTACCTACGGTAAGGTGTGTGTGTGGGTGGTTTTGTTTTCTTTACCTGATAGTTTGCAGGCCGTGCTTCAGCTCCTGGGCTCCGCTTTTCAAATTATCAGTCGTCTAACAAAGGTTTCCAAATCTTTCTTTTGTTATTATCTTAATTTTGACTACGGATGGAGGATAGATTAATTTTAACTACGGATAGACTACTATTTCCGCATCTATATCACCTCCGTTACTCCCTGCCCTCACACTAAGTGCTTCCTCACACCCCCATGGCTCCTCTGAGTGGCCTATCTTCCTCTGCTTGTATAACTGCTCAGCTGAAAAGAACTTAATCCATGTTTTTTCACTAATAAGCCTGAGTATGTTGTGCCTGGATCTTGGGCCCTCTATGTCTTCCCCCTGCCACCGTCCGCGACACTTTTGTGGTCAACAGAGTCGTAAAAAACGCATCGAACGCTACCCATTTTGTACCTCCCGGAGTTCTTTTGATCCCTAGACGTCCCGCTGGATCCCAGAGTGCCCTGACGTCCTCTGAGTCAGCCTGGCTCCTCGGTAGTGCTCTCCGGTCAGCGCTAAGCATTACATCTCCACTTCTTGCGTTCCCAAGAAGTGGAGATGTGATGCTTACTTTCCCGAGCAGAAATCTCTGGCCTACGTTCGCCAAATTCTATGTAGGCATAGAATTCTATTCTGGGAGCCGGTCGGCCGAGCGGACAGCACGCTGGACTTGTGATCCTGTGGTCCCGGGTTCAATCCCGGGCGCCGGCGAGAAACAATGGGTAGAGTTTCTTTCACCCTATGCCCCTGTTACCTAGCAGTAAAATAGGTACCTGGGTGTTAGTCAGCTGTCACGGGCTGCTTCCTGGGGGTGGAGGCCTGGTCGAGGACCGGGCCGCGGTGACACTAAAAAGCCCCAAAATCATCTCAAGATAACCTCAAGATAGGCATCCTGTAGTAACTTGCAGTGTTGTTCTGCGTGAGATGGTTTTTCTTGGTCTGAAAATGTAAGTCATGGATTTACCAAGTAACTGAGGATAATTGTTTTTATTCTCGTGGTCAAGCTGTATTGAGTTACTGTAATTACATTCTTCCCCGGCAGGAAACTATTTAATTTCCTCGTCCCTCATTATGTTTTATTCTAATCTTATCTTAGTCTCTCTTTATTCTGTTGTTCAGCCCCTTAATATTTTTTATCTTGATTTTATTGGAGATTGAGTGTTTACTGTCTCATATATCCACCAGACAAGGTTTAAGCAAATGCAAGTCACCGATTATAATACACGTATTCTATATCTGTACAAATCCCAGGATGGAGTGAGAGAGCCCCGGGGGCCAGATTCACGAAGCAGTTACGCAAGTACTTACGAACGTGTACATCTTTCCTCAATCTTTGACGGCTTTTGTTACATTTATTAAACAGTTTACAAGCATGAAGACTTTCCAATCAACTGTTGTTATTGTTATAAACAGCCTCCTGGTGCTTCGGAGCTCATTAACTGTTTAATAATTGCAAACAAAGCCGCCAAAAATTGAGAAAAGATGTACAGGTTCGTAAGTGCTTTCGTGAATCTGGCCCCTGTTGTTCCAACCCGTTCTCGCAAATTCGTAAAGTCAATATTGACTTATTAACTACGTGCATAGGTGATATACTAAACATAATAGATACCCTTAAAAAGATTCATAGAAAACACCGACCTTACCTAACCTTGTTAGTATCTTAAGATAAGCATTTTATTGCTTCGTAATTACAATTATTACTTAACCTATACCTATTATAGGTTAGGTAATAATTGTAATTACGAAGCAATAAGATGCTTATCTTAAGATACTAACAAGGTTAGGTAAGGTCGGTGTTTTCTATGAATCTTTTCAAGGGTATCTATTATGTTAAGTATGTCACCTATGCACATATTTAATAAGTCAATATTGACTTATTAAATTGTTGTTCATGCTCGTAGGGTCCTGGCTGGTCGGTTGTCTCCCGTCAGCGCCTCTGCTATTTTCTCTCATCTCAGCCGTGTTGTAGGAGGTACTGAATTTACTACAGATGGTTTCGAAATTTAGTATTTCTACACAGGTGGGTCAGTAACAGACGAGTAAGCAGGCTGAGAGCTTTCCCTTCCCATAACTCTTGGTAAGAGTTGGGGCATAACTGGCCGACCCCTCACAGTGTTCAAGAGAGAACTGGATAAGCACCTCCAAAGGATACCTGATCAACCAGGCTGTGACTCATACGTCAGGCTGCGAGCAGCCGCGTCCAACAGCCTGGTTGATCAGTCCGGCTACCAGGAGGCCTGGTCGACGACCGGGCCGCGGGGACGTTAAGCCCCGGAAGCACCTCAAGGTAACCTCAAAGTAAGCCTTAGTAGCTGCCTTACCCCTTAGTTTCCTTGGAATACGACCCGCCAATCGTTCAACAACCAGGTACGCAATCGCTACTGGGTGAACAGAGGCGTACAGTTAAGGATTGGCGCCTAGTCGATCCTTCCCGGCTAGGATACGAGCCTAGGCCAAATCGCTCGCGAAGCGCGGGGGCGAATGTTTTACCACTGCTGCCACGATTTTACTTCAAAACGATCGCATCCTTACATTTACAGTTGTCTCTGCTGCTGCGCAGCTTCTGTCGTTTTCTCTTATCAACTTATGAAAACATATCCACACATATGCACACTCCCAACATCGTTCGGAAGTCTTAGTCCAAAGGGCCCGGGTTCGATTCCCGGCCGAGGCAGAAAGAAATAAGAAGAGTTTTTCACCTGATACATCAGTTCACCTAGCAGTAAATAGGTTACCTGGGAGTTAGACAACTTTTATGGACCGAATCCTAGTACTCACCTAGTTGTGCTTGCGGGGGTTGAGCTTTGGCTCTTTGGTCCCGCCTATCAACTGGTGTACAGATTCAGGATGCTATTGGGCACTATCCAATTTACATTTGAAACTGTGTATGGAGTCTGCCTCCACCACATCACGTACGTGTGTGTGTGTGTGTGTGTGTGTGTGTGTGTGCGTGAGAGAGAGAGAGAGAGAGAGAGAGAGAGAGAGAGAGAGAGAGAATGAGAGAATGAGAGAGTGAGAGAGTGAGAGAGTGAGAGAGTGAGAGAGTGAGAGAGTGAGAGAGAGAGAGAGAGAGAGAGAGAGAGAGAGAGAGAGAGAGAGAGAGAGAGAGAGAGAGAGAGAGAGAGAGAGAGAGAGAGATGTATGTAGTAGTAGATGCGAGAGAGGAAAATAATTTAAGTCAGTACATCAGACAATCAACGGTTAGAAGGGCGGGGTCCAAGAGCTGAGAGCTCGACCCTGCAGGCACAGGTAGTAAATACAAATAGGAATTGAGGAGGAGGGGGGGGGGCGGGGCCAGACGAGTCTTCATTCCCGCAGGCTACTCTGAAGACTGACAAACAGTTGCCTGCGGGTGTGTCTATGAAAGCATTAAATAACAACATTGATGTTAGATTTTGTGTCCGTCAATACCACGACATTACTGCAGTTCAAAATCCAGCTGGAAAAAAATCGGGGAAAAATGTGAAGGGGGGAGGGACATCTGACAAGCCGCCGACTTCATGTCCCCGTCGAGGCCACTGAAGGCGGTGACCCTCGGGTAAATTCAGGTTTTGTCTTGAGGCGGCAGTGGAGTTGAGTGTGTTAGGTGATGTATATTGTTTCTTATCCTTTGTTGTCAGCCTCCTGCGATGTGTGAAGCATCTGTAGCAGTGACGTGGGAGGTTGCGGTGGGTCCAGGATAGTTGATCCAGGATGGTTGGTGGTGGGTCCAGGATAGTTGACGGTGGGTCCAGGATGGTTGGCCGTGGGTCCAGGATGGTTGGCGGTGGATCCAGGATAGGTTGACGGTAGGGTCCAGGATGGTTGGCCGTGGGTCCAGGATGGCTGACAGAGACGTCAGCTGTGTTCATAAAAGGTCGTGACTGTTGTGGGAACGTTGTATACCAAATGGGGGTCGTTAAAAAATCTCCTTTGTACGAGGCGCGCTCTGTACTCGAGCGGGAGTAAGTTAGCGTGAGGGAGGCGTGAGCAGCGTCGGGACCCCTGTGAGTACACTCAGGCACTCTGTGAAGTTGTTGTGACAAGACTCGTGTGTAACGGGAAACCCAATGTTGAACCGCTGTACCAGAGGGCAGGGTGGCGCTAATTAATTTCACGAATAAATAAACAGCTCCACGTAACATGCAGCAGCAGCAGCAGCAGCAGCAGCAGCAGCGAGGGGGTTTAGAACGGACGGCAGCCATGAGGTTGGCAGGTTATAGTTTGTTTACAAAGGCGAGGTGATGCCGACACTTTTCACGTGGTGGTGGTAAGTTGTGTTCTTGCTGAACACACTCCCTGGCTTCTCTGGGTCCCCTGGCGGTCGAATTATGATACATTGCTTGGTTATACGGTGAATTGATAGTTTACCTCGCGTCGTAGAAGGGACGTGCTGGTCCACGCAGTCTATCTTAGTAAAGTTCGTCCACCAGGACTGGGTACTGACACGCGCAGGATAAGTACTTAAACGTAATAGTTCACTGTAACTACATGTACACGAATTGATGCGTTTGATGTTCCTCTCCCACCTCCTAGAGTCTCTCCTTTCTATACAGAGGTGAGTGAGGGGCCAGAAGAGCCGTGGCAGGTAGCAAAAGTGTCCCAGGTAACAGGGCGTGATAGTGCCACGGAACAAGGGAGTGATGGGCACTTGTGACGCACCTCAGTAACCTGGGGCCAGATTCACTTACGCAAACACTTACGAACCTATACATCTTTTCTCAATCTTTGGCGGCTTTGTTTTCAATTATTAAACAGTTAATGAGCTCCGAAGCACCAAGAGGCTGTTTATAACAATAACAACAGTTGAATGGGAAGTTTTCATGCTTGTAAACTGTTTAATAAATGTAACCAAAGCCGTCAAAGATTGAGGAAAAATGTACACGTTCGTAAGTGCTTGCGTAAGTGCTTTCGTGAATCTGGCCCCTGGAGTCTAATCATAGGAGTCATCTTCTTATGGGTTTTCACGTGCCTAGTTGGGGCCAGATTCACGATGCAGTTACGCAAGCATTTACGAACCTGTACACGCTTGGGGCGCCGGTGGCTGTGTAGACAGCACGCTGTACACGTAATCCTGTGGCCCGTGTTCGATTCCCGGCGCCGGCGAGAGCAAGCACAACTAGGTGAATACATCTTTCCTCAATTTTTGGCGGCTTTGTTTACAAATATTGAAGTTAATGAGCTCCGCAGCACCAGGAGGCTGTTTATAACAATAACGACATTCGATTGGGACATTTTCATGCTTGTAAACTGTTCAATAAATGTTACCAAAGCCGTCAAAGATTGAGGAAAGATATACACGTTCGTACTTGCGTAAGTGCTTCGTGAATCTGGCTCATTACTTTTTTTTTACCACGTGTGACCCTAAGGCACACGAGTCTTAAGTGGTGTGACTAGTGTGTGTGTGTGTAATTACCTAAGTGTAGTTACAGGATGAGAGCTATGCTCGTGGTGTCCCGTCTTCCAAGCACTCTTTGTCATATAACGCTTTGAAACTACTGACGGTCTTGTGTGTGTGTGTGTGTGTGTGTGTGTGTGTGTGTGTGTGTGTGTGTGTGTGTGTGTGTGTGTGTGTGTGTGTGTGTGTGTGTGTGTGTGTGTGAGTCAGCCAGTCATCTTGGTGCCCCCCCCCCTCACCATGGGGTCCCCTCCCGCCCAGTTGGCCTGGGGGTGTTTAACCTGCCGGGGAGGCTTTCTCTCCCTCTCGTATCCTTGTGTTTGTCGCCGGGCCTCCAGGCGGAGGACATTCCTGAGGCCTGGACGTAGTACTGCAGGAGGCCAGGACCCGGCCGAGGCCAGGGGAGTCGAGGGTGCTAGAAGACAGACCAGTCAGAAAGTCCATATCCAAGAATTTTGAAAATGTGTTTTTTGCAGCTGTAAATATGAAAACAAATAATTTCAAAGTAGGTGAAAGTTAGTTTTTGCTGCTTTGGATAATGGTGACATTTACCTCTGGCCGCCACGATCCTGGCAAGCAGCCGCACATCGCCGATGCCATAGTGATTGTCACGAAGCCTTACGACTCGTCAGTAAGTGAATGTCTTGATGACACAGCGGGTTGACTGGAAGGGTGTAAGCTGTAATGCAGTCTACAGTAAAATGGTGCGTTTTAGTATTGTTTCTCTAAGAATACTAAGTTGAGACGACAGTGGGTGCCTTACACTACATAGTTGTATGCCTCGAGACACTTGCCCTGCAGTGGTTGCTACAGTACTCACAGTATTGTACAGTACTCACACTAGCAGTGTTCGGACACTGTTGTTTTAGATTCAGTTACTCTGAACAAAAAGTTCCAAGTAACAAGGGCTATTTGAATGAATAGGCGAGGTGAGTTAGTTCTGGCTAGTTATGTACTTAGTGTAACAGTACTTAAAAATTAGACGCTTGTGAGAACAGGTCAAGGAAGGAGCCTGAAAACCACACAAGGCTTAACAAAAATGTGTAGCTCGCCACACAAGGCTTAGCGAAGTATATATGTACACAGATAGGTAAGAACTTTATTTTGATACTGTTAGCCACTAGACTGTCTGGTAAAATTATACGTGTGATATTAGCGGAGTCCTTAGAGAGTGCTGGACCAACACGCTGCCTGCCGGGGACTGACAACTAGTCTAATCAATTCCTCCTCCCCGAAATATATAATTAATTCAACACTGAAACTCCTGCCAATTGTTTTGAAGTGATTTACTGTAATATATCGCAGCTTTACAACAAAATACTGTATTGTATTTGTTTTGTATATGAAACTATTTACCGAGTAATTATTTTGTTGTTGTTTACGCTGGTGAATCTAGGACTAGTGGGTGGAGCTTCTTGCAAGATCACGTTCAATCCCCGATGGTCCAAGTGATTGGGCAACGTTCCGTCCCACCGTTCTGATATCCTCCTATCCTTCCCAACTGCTGTATAATCATACTGGCTTTAGCTCTTTCTCCTCTGAATTACCTTACACTGTTGGCAGTAGTGAAATGTAAACACAACACGCAATTTCTTCCCTCTTGGGTTTCTTCCAGGAATTTGTGCACCGACCTCATTTCGTGACGAATATTTAAAGTCGAATGTCTAGTTGATGATGACCAAACCACACACTAGAAAGTGAAGGGACGACGACGTTTCGATCCGTCCTGGACCATTCTCAAGTCGACTCACAATCGACTTGAGAATGGTCCAGGATGGATCCTTACTTACTTGTGTGTGTGGGAGATTGGCTAATATAGACGTCTTTTACGTTGTATGACTCGTATTCATGTTAGGCTTTGCTATGTGTGCGGCTGTCAGCGGATGTTCTTTATGATCTCATCACCTACCACCAGCATCCCTTCCTCCACACCACAGCCTGAGCCTGGTACCTCGTCTTCATCCCTCACTCCCTCACACTTCAGTTCAGCTCCTTCACTCTTTAGTTCCTTCTTGAATAGGCTCTGGAACCTATACGTCAGTTTAGGGTTGAGAGGCGAGACTAGAGAGCTGTAGCTCATCCCTGCAAGTACAACTAGGGAGTACCACTAGGCGAGTACCTATAAATCATAAAACCACATCACCAACACGATCGTCCTGTCAGACAACCCCCGTTCTCGCTCTCGGTGAGGCCCGACTTCGGCTGTCTCTGGAGGTCTCTTCTGGGGAAACAAATGGACTGGAAGATTTGAAGCTGATGTTATATCGGGAGAGATCGGCGCTCTTGGGGATGATAGCGGCTGTGGTAGACGTAGCGAGTGTGGTAGTTTTGGCGGCAAGACTGGCGGGGGTAAGTGGTTGTAGCGGTGAAGAGGTGGTGGTGGTTGTGTTTGCAGGGAAGGCGTCAGCGGCGGCGGGTGGCGATGATAGTTGTGGTGGCGGGGCTGGTGGCCGGGGGGTGGTGATTGCCGCCCGTCTGACTGCGAGGCTGCCTCCTTCCTCCTCACCCCAGGAGGAGGAAGACTGGTCTCTGAGCTGAGTGGTATGAGCTACGAGGAAAGGCTACGGGAGCTAAACCTCACGTCCCTGGAAGACAGGAGTAAGGGGAACACATGATTACCCCCTACAAAATTCTCAGGGGAATTGACAGGGTGGACAAAGACAAACTCTTTAGCACGGGTGGAACACGAACACGGGGACACAGGTGGAAGCTTAGTACCCAGATGGTTTGGTGCCTTCTTTTGATAATTACTTACTTACTTAGTACCCAGATGGGTCACAGGGACATTAGACAGAATTTGTTCAGTGTCAGAGTAGTAAACAAATGGAATGCATCAAGCAGTGATGTGGTGGAGGCTGACTCCATACACAGTTTCAAATGTACATTTGATAGAGCCCAGTAGGCTCAGGAATCTGTACACCAGCTGAGAGGCAGGACCAAACAGCCAGAGGTCAACCCCCGCAAAACATAGCCAGGTGATTACAACTAGGCGAGTACGTACGTGCACGCACTCACGGACGGACGGACGGACGGACGGACGCAGACGAGACCAGCTTGGGGTCCGGCCTTAACGCTATTCGTAGGTCTCTGGTATCACAGTTCTTAACACAGTAAATGACACGTACGTGATGCTCGGTTTTATTTTTTTACCGTCAAGCACTTGCGCTGGTCACAGTGTGACGCACGAGTGTACGGTAATAGCGGCGTCAGCGTACAATCAGGATGTAATGCATTTTCCACAAATTGGGCGCGGTGAAAGACGTGTGGGGGAATTATACTCCCAAGTCTTGGTTACTTCTTAGACTTTCCGGTCGTTGCTTGGCGGTGGTATACTGTGTGTTGATGAACTGGGGTGGGAGCTACGCCGGGGTGTCGATGAACTGGGGTGGGAGCTACGCCGGGGTGTCGATGAACTGGGGTGGGGGCCACGCCGGGGTGTCGATGAACTGGGGTGGGGCCCACGCACCTGAATTTTATGTTGTCTGATTCATTTATGTAATTAGTTCCCACCTGTGCCTCCCTGTACGTGTAACAGCTACCGAATAATCTGGTTCTCCCTCTCACCCATTTCTATATCCTGAGTATTTTGTATGTGATGATCATGTTCCTTCTTGCTTGTGACGACCCTGTTCCTTCTCTCGTAATTATATATTATCCGCGTCATAAATAAATTAAAAAAAAACTACAAGTGGCCACTTGTGCTCGCTAAGGGCCAAATGTTTTATCATCTTTTGCCCTAAATATTACGCTGATCATTCACTCACACGGCCCCGCTTCCTGAGAGGAGGGAGGCTGGAAGGAGGCTGGCAGGGAGGCTGGCAGGGGGTCTTGGAGAGATAATTGGGTAATTGTGGTTATAAGGACGAGGAGAAAAGTGGAGGTGGGCCAGCGAGGGTGAAGAGGAGGATGATGATGGTGAAAAGGGGTTCTGGGTGATGAATTGGCCGTGGGTTGTCTGGGAGGATTGAGGGGGGATTAAGCAGGGGGGTGATGGGGGGGGCCAGTTGCCCCCTGTGAGTTGGGGTGGCTTGACCCTCTGGGGTGACGGTTGAAGGGGCAGTTTACCGTGTATGGGAATGAGTTCGGTGGGAGGTCACCTGCCGCCACCTGCCGCAGGCACTGGTAACCCAACTTGATCCTGGCAACCACTGTGTCGCACAACGTGCACAGTCTGGTGGACGTTTTGTGCTGCCCATATATGTACAGGGTGGGACAAAAATAAGACATAACTGGGTTTATACAATAATATTACGGTAAAGAAGCATTTGGGCCACCCCCTTGTATAGTTACCACATCTGAACAAAGCGTAGCGCGCTTTATTTTGATGTTTTAAGCTTCAGTTATTTCCCCCCCTACCCCCCCCCCCCCCCCTCCAACAATTAAAGTATCTGTGGCTACCATTGATGGACTGCACAAATATGGATGGTTGAACAAAGAAGTTCCTTTTTGTACTATTTAAATTCTAAAGCGCATAGCAAAAAGTGAAACACTAACCGTAAACCTAATCCTGACCTGTGCTAAGCCTAAAGACAAAAACCTACGCCTAACATGTAGTATCTCAGGTCTAATTTATTTCAGGTGTGTTGTCTAATAGCTCTTGCGACAGTTCGGTATGGCTGTTGTCTTCTTTATCGACCCATAATAGAACATTTATATTACGAAATGTAGACTATTTTGTCGAGGAGGGGAGGGGGATACTGTTCATATCGTGTACATTCCACCACAGTCACTACAGTCACTAACATTGTTGAATGACCGGTAAATAATCTGTATTGCCGTATTTAGCTACGTATTTACACGGCGGGTGGTTGGTCATACGAGGCATATGACTAGTAAGATAGATCTTACGATCACAATGAATCATTGTGTCCACTGAATATTTGTCTTCATAATGTATCCCAGTGATGGTAATAGTAAGCCTGTAAGGCCAATAGAGGTGCCCCAACGACTACGACTAACCTCTTCCCAGGGTGCAACCCACAATAGTTGGCCAACTCCCAGGTACTTGTTTACTGCTAGGTGAGCATGCAGTGGCAGCAGGTGTAAGGAAAATTGCACGAGCGTCTCTGTGGGAATAGAGCCGGGAACTTAGCGGCTGTGGAGCTAACAGCTGGGCAACATGGCCGGAAGCATCTGAAGAAACACAACACGAGGGGGCGGTGCCTAACTGTTCAGACACCCGGTAACATGCAGTAAGAATGCAACGAAGAAACTCCTGAGGGCATCTTGCACACGAGTTGCACATACACATTGTGGCAAGATAACCCATGTAAAGGAAAGCGAGCTTGAGCGCGCGCGCACTAGAACATCAACATCTTTAGCTGGCTCAATGTTTACATAGTTTGAGATAAATCTAAACTCGCCTTGCATGACCCGGCAAACCTTATTACAAATGGTAAACAATATACTCAAACCTTATTACAAATGGTAAACAATATACTAATCCTTGCACTGTGTCCATATTTTGCCGGAAGTATATGAATGACGTGTACTCACCTAGTTGTGCTTGCGGGGGTTGAGCTTTGGCTCTTTGGTCCCGTGTGAGATTATTACTAGGCTGTGTAGTGTAAAGACCAATAATAATAATAATAATAAAAACAGCTGTTCTGCGATTCTGTAATATCACCGTATCTAAAATATTGTATGCACAAGTAAAAGACCTACCATCAATGTATACTAATTTATGTAACTATTACTATATAGAAATTGTAATGATTATTTTTAACTTGTTGACATAATAATGTGTGCTGGTTAGTTGTAATTGTTAATGTAAAATTTATTGAGGTAAAATACACACAAAGGGATGAGCTGGTTAGTTGTAATTGTTAATGTAAAAATCTTCTTCGAGCTCTGATTAAGACCTTTTATGCCCTTTGTAAGCCTTTTTTTTTTTGCGCTAGCGCTCACAGGATAAGTATTGAGGTGTACAGTAAACTGCCGCTCACAGGATGAGTATTGGGGTGTACAGTAAGCCACCATTCACAGAGTGAGTATGGGGTGTACAGTAAACTTGCCCCCCCCCCTCCCCCCCGACGGCAGCCATAAAGCTTGAGGAAACTGGCTGGTCTAGACGCTGCTGGTGGCGCCACCTCGCCTTTCCCGCCAAATTTCCAAGCCAGCCACCACCCCAGTTTCTTGCCAGATCTATGCACCAACATGGCGACCTGCCGCGGTGTTGGCGAACTGCCTTTATTGAGCACCTCTGTGTTTGATATATTATTTGTCTCTGCTGTGTTGTTATTATTTGATTCCTCCTCCGTCCCCTCCCCTTTCACTCACTCATTCATTATAATGTAACATCATTGATGGAGTTTTTGGTAACTAAGTCTGGGGTCGTCTCGTACCTAGACAGTCCGGTTCGGGTCAATAGTCATCGATTAAGTTACGGAGAACTGGGTGACCTGTTAAGCCAGTAAGGTCACCATATGTTGGGGTGCAGCCTTGGGAAGCATCCTTTGTTGATCCATATACTGAACCTGTGATCACCAGCCTCCAGCGCCTACCGGGAGCTTTGTCGTTCATCAAGAGAGCAGGTGAAATGGAAGCGACTTGGCCCTGTCATTTGACACACATGCTGTAGTGAGAGAGAGACAGAGATACAAAGAGAGAAAGAGAGAGAGAGAGAGAGAGAGAGAGAGAGAGAGAGAGAGAGAGAGAGAGAGAGAGAGAGAGAGACGGATTCAGACTTGGATCCAGAGCACACACAGGCAGAAGTAGAAGTGAAGCAATTCATATTTGTCGGTGACTCAAGCTCATGTTGGTACCTTTGGGGTTAAATGCTGAGAAATACATTAAGTTCTGTATTAAGGGAAATAGCCATGAGGACTAAACAGTTGTTTGAAATGGTGGGTTAAGATGGGGATTGATGAAGGGAAATACAGTATGTCCAATTTCCATGTGTGTTTTACAACTTGTTTTTTATTATAAAGACATTTGAAGTGTGGAGAGTGAAAAACTCCCTAACTTAAATAAATAATATAAGAGTGAAGTAACATGATCAACAACAGACGTTCTTTGCCGTCTGAGGCTCCAAAGGTGGGAGCAGCGCTCCCCCGTCCTCCCTTGGTAATTGTTCCTTTGTATTTACCTTTGAGTAACAATTTCCCCTTCCTCCCATTTTTATCCTCCCCTAGAATGAGTTAAGTTTCCCTTCATCCCCTAAACCTTCCCCTTTGGGTTACCTAAGGAGTCCAGCACTCCCATTCTGGAGTAACTAAAAGAGGAGCACAGTTGCCAGAGTAAATAAGCTTGTAACTGAGGTTAGAGGTTGGTAACAGGGGTAACAAGCACGTACACGGCTAAAGGGTAACTTAAGCCCTAAGGTATAATTTATACTAAAGATTCAAAACGTAAAATACTCAGAAAACCCATATATGAAAAAATGAAAACCCAAAACCCCTCCCACATGCCAATAGTTCTCTCTCTCTCTGTTTATATATATATATATATATATATATATATATATATATATATATATATATATATATATATATATATTTTATTTTTTTTTATTTTTTATTTTTTTCAATAGGGAAGGGAGAAAATATATATATATATATATATATATATATATATATATATATATATATATATATATATATATATATATATATATATATATATATATATATATATATATATATATATATATATATATATATATATATATATATATATATATATATATATATATATATATATATATATATATATATATATATATATATATATATATATATATATATATATATATATATATATATATATATATATATATATATATATATATATATATATATATATATATATATATATATATATATATATATATATATATATATATATATATATATATATATATATATATATATATATATATATATATATATATATATATATATATATATATATATATATATATATATATATATATATATATATATATATATATATATATATATATACCTCTCTCGAGTCTTTTCCCCCTCTCCTCTTTAATAATAGGCGGGAGCAACATGGTGTCTGGGCGTGGCGGGCGGGAGTGTCCGGCGGGTGACTCACTATGGGCCACGTGGAGGGGGGGCGGGAAGGGGATGGACATTACTGGGTTAAAGGCGACGACCTGCTCTTACCCTGGCTGCTGCTGATGGCGGCGTCCTGGAGGGGGGGATTAAGGCTCTCCCAGATCCCACCGACCCAGGTGTCTTGGGGCTTTTACCTGTGATCAGTTTACTTTAGAGGGATTTTCTATTTTCGCAGCCTGGCGTGGGCTCTTACTTCCTACTTGATAACTCGGTCTGTAAAGTTGTTGGTGTTAGCAGCCCGTAGGCGTACATACCTAGTTACACCCGTGCTTGACCCGAATGAGCGCACGACTACTTCACAGGAATGTGAGATCCTGTTGGTGGAACGTCCAAATAGCAAAGGATATTTAATACAAGGACTGCCTTGGTTTATTAATGGAGAAAACGTGTACTGCAATATACCCCACTATACAAAAGAAACTGCTTGCAAAAATACTCAAGCTTTGCCAAATGTCACATAAAAGGACAATTTCACAAAGTAGAGAGTAATGATAAGGAAATGAATAAAGTCGTGAAATAACAGCGAAACATGTTTTCGTGTGTCCAAGGATGAAGGCCAGATGCTTGGGGCATCTGGCCTCACCCAACTATGTAGGGGCAATGGTCTGGGGTATGGGATGGACATAGGCTGGTCGGGATCTTCAAAATTTATAAGGGAACAACATGTCGGTCAAACACTGACCACCACCATTTTGGCACTACCTGCCAGCTATGCCAGCCGAAATATTTTAAAATATTAAAAATTCTTATAGTAATATGGAAAAACTATACACTGATCTTGGGAAATTTTTAATTTGTTTATTCATCATACTTTGCTCATAGTAGCATAAAACAGATGATCCTCCCACAGCTTGAAAGGATTTCTCTAGCCACACCACTTTATCAAAGCAAATTAGTAACAATTATATTTTTTAATATTTCACACCGCTAGGCTCCTCTCACTGAGCGGACCGACCTCCCACATGCCAATAGTACTATTATCAAAATAATGAGAGAGATAAAGTCAGCAAAAAGACACAGAATGAGAGACAATCAGAAACAAGAGAGCCCAGGTCGATCAGGGCAGAGAGAGCCCAGCAAGTCGACTGTGTGAGTACTGCATATATGTAGGCACGCAGGGCGGTGGTGGTGTGCCGACTGTGTGTAGGCACGCACAGCACAGCTATGTAAATACTTTCAGTCAAGTGCAGTACTTTATTATCCCCCGACCCGCAACGAGCAGGATGGTAAATGTGGTGGAAGTCGATATTAAAGGAGACGTGACTGTGGATGTCTGGCAACAGTTCCCTATAACCCTCTCGCTTGCCATAGTACCAATTAAGTCTTTAGGCACCATGACAGGTACTGTATTGTCTACCCTAAATAATCATGGACTGTGATATGTTATTTAATCAGGCTTCTTTGTCCGTGTTTTATTAATGGTCTATCCATTGAAGCCTTTAATTTAGGTACTGCCTCCCTTGATATTAATTAACCTTGAATCTGTGTTCTTAAAGGACACAAATCAATTTCTACAAAATTTTGGTCTAAATTAAAGGTCGGGTTACGTGAGTTACCAACACTGAGTTTCAATTCCTGAGCCCATTGTCCCTGTGAGAACTCTTACACTGCCACTCATGGGATAGTATGGGGTGCATAATAAACTAATCAACCTTATTATCTTTGTATGGGGAGTGAGGGGAGGGTGAGAGTAAGGGGAGAGTGAGGGGAGGGGAAGGGGATGAGCGGAGGGGTAGGGGATGAAGGGAGGGGAAGGGGGTAAGGAGAGGGTGAGAGTGAGGGGGAGTGAGGGACATAGAGAGGGGGAGGGACATAGAGGGAGGGACATAAAGGGAGAGAGGGTGAGGGACATAGAGGGAGAGAGGGTGGAAGGATATTGATATTGTTTAGATTTAGGTCTGGGGCTAGGTACAAAAACTATTTAGGACTGAGTAAGGTATTAGAACCAGTTAGGCTATCATCACTTTGTTGTGCCTTCATTATCAAGATGACCCCATGGAATACTGTGTAAGGAAGTAATAAACTTTTTTTCCTATTCTTCCATATGCTGTACACTGTATCTTGTCGTTACTGTTACAAACCATTTGCCATATCATTGAATCCCGTTTGCAGCTTCCAGAATTACAAGTTTTATAATTGGGGATCATAACAATGTACTTGCTTGCTTTTAACATGTGTTAACACATGAGTAAGATAGGATAGTGTGTTAAGGTAAATATGAGAGTTGAAAGAATTGCTGCAGTCTCTTAAATAATGTTGAATGTTCGTTGATTACTAATAACATTAAGCAATTTCAAATTGAGAAATAAATTAATAAAACATTATTTGATGGCTACAATTTATTGATTACTTCTTTTATTTATTGCAGAGTGCCCAGAACCGCCTGCTGATCAAGGGTGGTAGAGTAGTCAATGATGACATGATGCAGGATGCCGACGTTTATATAGAGGACGGCATCATTAAGTGAGTATTTGTTCCCCAGATTGTGTATGTGCAAGTTCATATGATCTTCAGTTAAATGGAATAGTTCCAGTTTCAGGAACAGAAAGCCTGTACTAAGGTCATTAAGGGCCCCTCCCCCCCCCCCAACAGATCAATTCTGACTGTTCCATGAGAAGACCCCACAATAATTGCCAAACTCCCAGATACCAATTTCACAGCTAAGTGAACAGAAGCATCAGGCAAAAGGAAATATGCCCAACTGTTTATGTCCTGTCTGAGGATTGAATCAAAGTCCCCCTCATTTGTGAGCCGAGGATATAGACCACTGTGCTACAGGACCCATCTACTGTATTTTCTGAGCTTAAAGGAAACACGCCTGGCATGGGGACTTTTAATAATAAATTCATAGTATATAGTAATATACAAAAAGGTAAATATTATAAAGGGGGCCACTGTAATTGAATTAAAATTAAAGTAATAAATATTATAATTACAGTACGTACTAAATATTATAATATTTGCCCCTTTATAATATTTATAGTAATTTGCAGTAAACGTACATTAAAGTTACAAGTAAAACTTAATTAAGTAATTAACTTTACAAGAAGAACTTAAGTAATATAGTTTCATAAAACATGATTAATATATATAAATAAGTAACTTACATAACGAACATAATAGCAAGTAACTAAGTAATCATTAAAATAAGTAACAAAGTAACTATTTACATAGTTACAAGTAGGAGAAACTTAATTGTTACAAAGTACAAATTACAGATATGCTTAGTTGACTTGTATGTGCTTACAACGTAGCTTTCCCGTAACTCATATTGTACAGAAAGAAATTGAACTTAATAAGCCTTACATTGGCTTGTAATTAAGATGTAGACGAGTTAGGGTAGTTTAACTAAGCTATGCAATTAGGTTCCACTTCACACAAACGTATCACTTTGGAGGGTTCCAACGGAGCACCCCCAACCACCAGGCTAGCTGGCACAGAAACTCCCAACCCGAAGGGCAAACGGAAGCTTCTCTGGTAAAATGTATGAATGTGTGATTTTTGTATTTATATTTAATTAATTTTTTTGTTGTATCAATGTATCAATGTTTTACAGACAAGTTGGCCTCAATCTACATACGCCTGGTGGGACACGGGTAGTGGAAGCCAAGGGTCACCTGGTCATACCAGGTTAGTAAGAATGTCCAATGGTCCAGATATGTACAAAAAAAGTAAGGATTTAGTTTACTTAAATAATAAGTATGCTGTTAAATTTTAGTACTTTGAATTTCTTAAACCCTTTAAAATTAGGCACAGCACTGTATACAGTATTTACTAGCTCTGAAGTAATAGGTAATAAAATATATTTGCATGTAATATGTACCTTTGGAACTTTATTTGGTTAAGATTATGATACAGTATTTCCAGCTACTGTTCAGGTGTACAGTATTAGAATTAAATATTTGACTGGAAGAATGTGTTCATTGCAGCACATGTCCTGTTAACTTACTTCACAGTTCTCCTAGCCAGCATTGGAGGCATTAAGAGAACCAGTGGTACTGAAAGTTTTGTCTAACCATATTTGGTAAGCAACTACAGAGGAATTTTGGAAGTAAGCAGACTATGAGTGTGTATGTAGACCCTAGATTCTGAAGTTTATCTAACCAGAATTTGAGTCGCGTCACAATTCTGTCCAGGCTAAAGAGCGAGTCTCCAAGTCACTTTGGGATGCTCAAGCTCATAACCTGGAGGATCTACTGAGGAGACCCGCCAGAAAGTGGTGTTTTATTACATTCAATGACAAACAAATGATAGAATTCATCAGAGTCTAGAATTTATTTACTAGCAAACTAGAAAAGGCTGCATATTGTATTAGTATTGTATTTTCCTACTTTGATCAATGTTTTTTCTCCAAATAGGTGGCATTGACACTCACACTCATATGCAGCTGCCTTTCATGGGAACATTTGCTGTGGATGACTTCTATACAGGCACCAGAGCTGCTCTTGCAGGAGGAACCACCATGATTAGTAAGACAAATTTGTTTCTCAATAGTTTTCCCATTGTTTATACAATATAGTGCTCTAAAATATTGTTTTAGATTGATAAAACTATAGTAAAAAATAAAAAAGTTTTGGTGGTTGTGACGGTAACGCGTTGGTGTTCGGCTGTTCAAAAGCTAGGGGTATGGCCTCGTCACATATAGAAACAAAAAATAGAAAATCTGAAACTTTGTCTGTGGTAAGGTAATGGGAAGACACAAAACACAAGTAAATTTAACAATGAGATTTTAATTACGTTAGAAAAGCAAAACATGAATAAAATGGACATAAAATTCGTATCATAAAATCAATCAAAATAATAAGAATAATCAAATGACAAAATGAAAAGTTACGTTAAGACAAGTGAGTAATAACAATTGTATGACAAACAATGTAAATAGGTGCAGGAATATTGGCTTTAAGCTGCCACCTCTCTTAGTATACGTAAGCCACAGCTTAGTCTACCAACGAGACGTGTTAACTTGTTGAAAGCACTGGATATTCTGAGATCGGTAGGTTGTGTGGCCCCAGACATCAGGTAGTGTGGCGGGTGGAGGGCAGGTGCAACTGGACACGCAGCCAATCAGCGATGAGCAGGCAACAGACAGGTAGTTTGGTGGTTCGAGGTGGAGCAGGTGTTCCTGGCTGCATACGTTTGCGCTCTGGCAAACCTTGGTGGTGTATTTGTTGGATATTTCTTCCATATTAGTTTTATAGGGATGTATATAGCGACGAACTAGGAGAGAAGAGCAGGCTCAATCTCTTGAAGGAGATTATCGTCACATGGTAAATACAGGTTTCAGAAGTGACCATTGTTACTTAAACTGTCTCACCACTTAAATGAGTTGGCTGGAATGCTTTGTGGCTGATAATCATCAAAGATATTTCTTTATGACAATTATGTTAATTAACATCTCTAATTTATTATTTAAATTACATTTTAATATAATTTCAACCCACAGTGGATTTTGCCCTGCCTCAGCGTGGAGAGTCACTGGTAGAGTCTTATCATCGTTGGCGTACATGGGCCGACTCAAAGGTGTGCTGTGACTATGCACTTCATGTCGGAGTCACATGGTGGTCAGACAAGGTAGGAATCTTATTCCTTAATATTATTTATAAATATAAAAATAAGATCTTATCAAAGATGTTTATTGCTCATAATTACCTTGCTTTGACATGGGTTCCATTAATTTTATTTAAACAATTTCCTACAATGTACAGTATGACTGTTACTCATAAAATTACATTACTTTCATTAACCAATTTTTAGGTAATTTTCAAGTTTACTTAATGACCATCTTTAGACAGAGTTTTACAATTAATGAGGTTCTGAAATCTAATGTAGTATATAAGCTAACAAAATAACTTATTATAATATATGCAGGTGGCTGAAGAGATGCAAGAGTTGACTGAAGAACATGGAATTAACTCCTTCAAAATGTTTATGGCCTATAAAGACACATGGCAGCTAGGGGATGGAGACCTCCTGAAGGCATTTAAAAGCTGCAAGGAACTTGGTGCGCTGGCTCAGGTGCACGCTGAAAATGGGGACATCATAAAAGAGGTCAGCACCTCCAGCCACTTGTGGCATTAATTATTTTATGTAGCACACTTTTATATATTTGTTAGTGAACTAAGGCTCTCATTACTTCCACTAACCTTGCTCCAAAAAGCAAAATTTTTTAACCTGAATTTACCTGATGGGTAAAATTTAAAATGGGGTAAATTGTACTTTTTCTCATTCCATACATGTATCTGTACATTTGCATGTGTGTGTGTTCTGAAGATTATTTTAGCAAAATTTTGCAAAACCACCTTTTTAATTAATTATCATCAACTGGTGATTTTATTAAAATTTGCACCTTACCATATATAAAAAATTTGCCACTTTTCCACAATTTAAAATATTTTCTCAAAGTACTGTATTTCACTTTTCTCACATCATTTGACATTTGTTTACTCTTTTGACCTTACTGTTGCTGCGCTTCTTTCTGGGGGCTTGATTTCTCAGCGAAGATGATCATGTATTCCCTTTCTCTCTGTGTCTGTCTGAGGAGACCAAGATCAGCCTCTGCTCTCCACAAGGCTTCTAATGACTCATAAGGGCTCATGTGACTTAATAGTGTGGAGCTATCTTAGTGAAGCTAGCAACAGGGAGCAACCATTCCAGAAAAGCATTTTTGCTTTGTTTTGCAATCAATTTCATATCTCAAGAATGGCAGATATCAACAGATTTAATTTCTATGCATTTATGCAAAATAGTTTTACACGACTTCTGATGGTGGTGATTGATATAAAATTAAATGTTCTATCTCTATGTTTAGAACTGTAGGAAACTTCTATCCATGGGCATCACTGGACCGGAAGGACACGAGATGAGCCGCCCAGAAGAAGTTGAGGCAGAGGCAACCAACAGAGCGTGTGTTTTGGCCAATCAGGTGAGTCTCCAACTCCCCCAAAAAATGCAATTAATTAAATTTTAGTCTGTCAATGATCAGGTGTTATTTTTGTTTAAATGTAGTTGCTATACTGTTTTATAATTTTGTTACCTTTGTAATATAAAGTTACATATTGCAATACTTTACTGTAACCCTGTTGTAGTCTACGTAGATCTTCATGGTGTTAGCAGATTATTTGATCTTTGATATACCATAATAATTATAAAGTCTTCAACTATGAGTTTTACATTTGAAGTTTATTATTATATATTTTATGAGCAAAAACTCTTTTTGTTGCATCCATATATAATAGCAACTGATAATTGCATAATATATCTGAGGGCAGTATTATAAAATTAACTAATTTGTTTTTATCTTGTCCAATTTATTTATCTGATATACTGTAGATTATGTATTATCTGTCTGGGATTATACATTATGTGTTGTTTTTCACTTGGATCCCTCCGTGTGTATCCATAACTACTGTGTCTAAATTTGTCAGTGTCTTTCATGTTAGTGCTTGTGCACGAGGCAGTTTACTGTAAGTTTAAATCACGAGTATTTTGTATTCATTATTCTCGCCTTTATTGTAATGATTCTTTTCATTATACAGTATTGTACTGTTATCCCTTTTATTGTGATGATTCCTTTTATTATACAGTAGTGTATGTTATGATGATTCCATTCATTATTCAGTACAGTACATAACTCCCTTTTATTGTGAGGATTCCATTAATTTCTACAACTTTAATTAATATTTCTTCTTGATTATACTTTATTGTTATTCCTATTTATCATAATTCCTTCTGTTATTCATATTTTATTATTCATTAGTTTATTATGGTTGATGTTTGCTCTCTTCTCAGTGAATGTTTGTATCGTACTATATCATGCAAATGATGCCTGCAGCTTATTCCTTCCCTTTTAATTGTACAGTGGCTTCTGGCATGCACTACTATTGTCTTCATTCTACTTTTATAAGTTGTTGTTCAGAGATTTTAATTTATTTTATGAGGCTGAATGTTAAGCTTTACACATCTAATGATATAATTGAAGATAATGAATTTTAGTTTTTTGTTTCAAATACATTATGTTACAGTACCACTAGTAAATTTGATTCTTGCATTATGATTATGTTGTTATTATTGATCTTGCCAAATCCACTGGACTCAAACTTAGATATATACTTGACCTCTTCCTTCTACACCAACTGGAATTGTTTCATCGGATGTTTGCTCTGAATTTTATACCAAACATTACGGTATTGTTTGTATTAGTTTTATATACTATATATATGAAACTATATATTATAAATAGATATAAATAAATACATAATGTGCTTTTGCACATACAGTACAGTATTTTTATATTTGAAAAACAAAAAAAGTTAACTTTTTCGTTGAATTGTTAAGTTTTTAGACATAACAGACACGAGCCTGTTAATGCACCGGCTTGAGCCTCCCGAAGACATTCTATATTTAGTACTGCAATCAAATGCAGTATAACAGTCATAACGGACCAGAATCCTTCCATTGCATTTGGCTTTCCATTTTTAATTTGAGTCCAGTGTAATATAGCAGTCTTTTTCTCTTTATTTTGTGTATACCATTGATACAGTTGACTTCTGATTTTACACAGAGATACAATCAGATGGACCACACACAAATGAACTGCATACATTTTGTAACAAAACCAATAATTGTTATATAAAAAATGAAAATACTACAGGATACGCACTATACTGTGCTTTCCGTGGCAATGGAAGCAGCATATAGGACTAGGACAGACTACATAAGGCACATGTTCCCTGGTCACCTATTTTTTGACAGAGTAAAGTTACCTTGCCATACTGTTGGCAGTGCCTTCAGCCGAACAAGTCTATGTGGGTGGGGACGAGGACAGGTTGACGAGTTTAGCAGTTACCAGGGAGGATGTTCTTAAACAAATAGTTAAATAGTTAATAGTTAGTCACACTCAATCCATACATGGATTGAGTGTGACTTCACTGAATATACACTGTCTCTGTGAACAGGGGCAGGTTAAGGCAGTCAAAGGTTATGAAAAGTGTGACTATTGGGGTTGGTGTCCAATCCATGGTCTTCAAGAGTCTCTCGACCTCTACAGTCAGCTGTCTCTCAAACTTTTGTTGCAGTGCCTCCTCTGAGTATTGTAGCAGCTCGTGTAAGAAAAACCATATGGCTAGTTGAGTGTGGCAGGATGGCCCCGAGATCAAGGGAAGTAAATTTGTGACCCTAGTTGTCCACCACACAAGCCTCGAGTAGAAGGTGAAGACAGATTACACTTTGGGAATATTCACTTCTGTGTCCATTCTTACCATGGAAATTAAGTACTGTATAAGCATCTACATGACTTCATGGGGTAAAAGAGAAAGCATATATATGTGTAACTATTGCATCAAACCATATATACACATACATAACAAAGCATCAAAGGGACCAATAAGGATGCAAGATTTCCAGTGTTCATTTTAGCTTGAACAAAATAGGCCACCAAGTCGATTCAGACAAGCCTCACTAAATCACTTGTCCCTGAACACTATCCCCTTTACCAAAGATGCATGTTTCTTTTCCTAGAGCCAGAATCCTTAGATTCAAACTTCTATGTGAAGGGAAACGAGGTGTAGATGAATTACTATGCACAAGAAACGCCTGACAGTTTGTCTTTCCCATTAATCCCCTCCCCATTGCCCCTTGCTACTTCAAGGCGATGTCATATAGCTGAAGCTTGTTATTCATATTCAAATAAGTATGAATTTGAGAGAATTCTATTGTATTTGAGAGACCTAGACATTTGATTAATAGGCAGGACCCAGAAGCTGGAGCTTGATCTCTACAAATAATAGTGAGTTTTATTTAAAGTTTTAGCCAAGAAGAAATTGAATACAGTACATGAAAGAATACAATGAAGAGTGACACAATATATAAAAGTACCTGTGGTGTCATAACAAAGGGCCAGGGGCAGTTTGAAGTAAAATTTCCAGTGATCAGGGTATTTTGAAAGGCTGCTCGGGTGCAATTCTATTTTTTTTTATTGTGGGTGTTTCATAATATGGAAGCTTGCATCTTACTGTGAATGATGCACAGAATGGTAGTGTTTCATTGATATAGTTACTGTGTATTATAGTTATCAAAACATTCATGGAGCACACTAAATTTTTTTATATATTTAATTTTTCTCTATCATTATTTTCTGTTAAGTTACTTTTCCATGTTATGATATTTTTTATTTACTTTTTCACTTCTTAGGTTGGATGTCCTCTGTATGTAGTGCATGTTATGTCAAAGAGTGCTGCTGATGTAGTTTCCAGTAAGCGAAAGCAGGGCCACATTGTGTTTGGCGAGCCTATTGCTGCCTCTCTGGGAACACATGGCACTCACTACTGGCACAAGTGCTGGCGGCATGCAGCTGCTCATGTGATGGGTCCCCCCCTTAGACCTGATCCAGAAACACCCAAATACCTCATGGATCTGTTGGCAAAGTATGTTTATAATTATTATTGCTCCTATTTTAGCAATGGGGGTTTCATTGTAAGATTTAGATTAATTATTTTTTTATGAGAGTTTAGCTCATTCATCATCAGCTTTCGCTCCTGGAATTCAGAACCTTTCATTAAATTCGGTCTTTCTGGAGTCCAGACAGCCTGAATTCGTTAACTTTGTCGATCTCTGCCTTTTATTCAGATGATCTTTCAGATATTATTTATCCTTAGTGTCTATCAGGGAAAGTTTATTTCAGGTTGTGTGTCCTCTTTATATTTGCAATGTAATGAGCAAATCAGCAGCTGCAGCAGTGGGAGAAAATCTTCGAAGAGGCACATTGGTATGGGGCGAGACTATTCTTGCTGCCTTGGGAACTGATGGTTCTCACTACTACAACCCTTGCTGGCAACATGCAGCGGGTCATGTTATGTCTCCCCCTCTGCGTAATGATCCCTCGACTCCCAACGTACTCATGGAGCTTTTGAATGCGTAAGATTGTCATTAGAAACCATGGAATCATTTGCTAGTATTATTTTATTTGGATGCTTTTACCCACCTGCTTCACATCCACAAGCATTACAGTATTTTAGTAATATGTACAGTAACTACATTTGAAATAGCACCAATGGAGCCCGTATATTTATCCATCTTTTGTACTTTCTATTGCTTTCTCCCCCCCCCCCTTCCTCCTCTCTTCTCTCCATCTTGAGTTAAAAAAAAATTACATTAATAAATTTTCTGTTAAAATCAATTAACATTTATCTAATAATTTACTATAAATTTTAGTACTGAATATGGAAACTTATACCAATTGGCATTTGTTTGTGGAAGCACTATGGTGAGGCAGAAAAAGGTTTATCCTCCCTCCCAGTTAGTTTTTTTTGTAGCTATGTGCACAAAGACTGCCATTTGCTGCAACCCTCCATCATTTGCTACTTTCAGAGAACACAAATTTTTCCATTTTGTTTTTTCTTGTGCTTCTATCTTATGTTTGTATGCTTATACTTCGATCCTCCACTTGTATATCCCCGCTGAGACTACTTTCATTGTTTGCACATAATTTAGCTTCTCAGAGTAAGCAAGTGGTGACTGCTTCACTCATGTTTTGGAATCACCTGCATCTGTAAGTCTTGGAATATGTTTCAAGTGTGCCTTTAAACATTTGAGCAAATAAATGCATTTAAAATGTCTGGAGAGAATTCTGCACGGGGCTGCCCCTCAAGGATATGTCCTATAAAGGGAATAAAGAATTGGAAATATAGAATAGAATGTTAAAATATAATTTAAGGATTTGTTTCCAAAGCTGTGCATGTTATGATTTATTGTAATATTAAAGGGAAAGGGAATGCATTTTGCCTCCAATGTTCATCAAGTTTTTATCCTAAAATATTGTTTATTACAGTACTGTATTATAATATTTATTGCTTGAATGATATTCATATAATACTATGTATGTGTGTGTGTATATATATACTGTATATATTTTTTTATTAAATTTATTATATTTATTAGTTATTACATTATATATATAATAAAAAATATATATATACAGTATATATATAATAAAAAATATAAAAAAAATTATATTATATACAGTGGAACCTCGACATACACATTCTTTCAAATACCTGTACTTACAAATTTTTTGAGTTACGACCCCAATTTTGTCGGAAAATTTGACTCGACTTACGACCTTTGCCTCGACTTGCAACTTTGTTGATACATATATGGGTCGATGGAGTACATGGTTCCTGGTGGCACGGGCCACCCTGCTTCAGTTTACCTGACCGCCCACTTAGACGATCACACTTTAATTCTTTGTACAGAATCTCATTGTTTTCATCCTTTTTTGTTTTTTGAACATAAAAGTAATTATTATATATCATGCCATTGGTCCCAAGAAAGTCAGTGGTAAGGTTCAACCTAAGAAAACACATCTGAGGATGACCATAGAAGAGAAACAAGATCTTTCATAAACATGAAGATGGTGTGCGAGTTGTTCATCTAGCTAGGCAGTACAACAAATCTATGTCAACGATATCCACCGTACTTGCTAAGAAAAAGGACATTATGAGTATTAAAGTGGCAAAAGGCATATCAATATGCCATTTACAGGGGAAAAACATAGGGAAAAAGTGTTTCCCAATATTGTAGGGGAAAAAAGTCTGTATGGAAAGGTTCTTAGTAAGAAAAACAAGCAGTGAGCCACAACCAGGTACTAGTGTTATGCAGGCAAAATGCAGGGAAGAGAGTACCCCAGAGAAGTCATCACTGCCTGATGTTATAATGGAAAGGGACTCCCCTTCCAAACAGTAACACCTCTCTTCCTCCTCACCATCTTCTATATGCCAACAAGTCATCAATAAAGGAAAGCTATAACTTGTACATACTATAGTACAAAATAAGTGTGTGTATTATGTATGAAATGTATTTGGAAGTATGGAACAGATTAATTCAATTAACATTATTTCTTATGGGAAAATTAGTTTCGAGTTACGACCCGTCTCTGGGAACGGATTAAATTCATAAATGGAGGTACTACTGTATTATATAATTCTTTTGCATTACTGAGTACTTAATGTAAATGTGATATGATACTTTCCTGGTTGATATACCACCTGCACCATTAGAAGTTTTAGAGACCTTTGTAAAAGTATATTTAGTTATGATGAATTAACTTGTTACTGATAGTTTTCTTTATTAAGTATTGAGTACTATTTGATTTTTGTCCAATAAGCTTCAGAAATGCAAAAATTAAATTTTAATTTCATGTTTGTAAGTGGTATCAATTTCAATATTATATTTAAATATATTCCTGAAAATTTACTGAGATATCACCAATGGTGCAGTTGTGGGGCACACAGCCTCAGAGAAGGAAATAGACATTCAGATAAAAATCTTATAATTTTTCTCTGATTTTGTATGAATATTTGCTTCCTGAAAATATATGAAGGACTAGGCATATCCAGTTGTTGCTTGGAGATGAAAGGCAAAATCATAACTATATTAAAGTAAATTGCCCATTGTGCAAATCAGTACTGTAACTCTTTATCACCATTTTACATTAGATGTCTTGAAGAGTAAATTAAATTATATTTGTGCACATTGACACTTACCAAGTTGTCGCTGGAAGCCTCTCATTAACAAATCAGACGAACTAATGAATAGGTTAACTTTGAAAATTATATAATAAAATTGTATCTTCCTATTACTGAAAGTATTAACATGAATAGCCATCAGTTAACATAATTATAAGAAATGGTATATGGATATAGTGTGTAAGTTATATTTTTTAAGTTAAATATTTCTATATTTTGCAGTGGTGATCTTCAGACCACAGGCACAGACAACTGTACCTTCTCGGCTTCCCAGAAAGCACTTGGTAAGGATGACTTCACAAAGATCCCTAATGGTGTCAATGGTGTTGAAGACCGAATGTCAGTGATTTGGGAAAAGGGTGTGGTATCTGGGAAAATGGACCCTTGCAGATTTGTAGCAGTCACCTCAACAAATGCTGCCAAGATTTTCAATATTTATCCCAAAAAGGCAAGTACATCAGCACTAGTTATAATTGCAACAAAAATATATCTGCTATTCAATAGCTTACTGGTTTTCATAGCCAAATAATTCTCTACTAATTATTTTAAGATTTCTGTATCACACTTAAGCGATACAATCTCTACATTTATATGTGGCTTAAAAATCAAGTGTTGAATGTAACGAAACTCCACTTTGATTGTGAGACCGAAGGTAGCTTCCCAAAGCAGTGCTAGGTAAGTCATGCTTTAGAAAAATACACCAGTTCTTGGAGTACCATCCTTGCCTACCACAAGCCAGGAGAAGAATTTAGTTCACTCAACAAGGTTGTGGAAGGTCAGAAATCAGAATGCTACCCAAAACTTAGAAAAACTATCACCAGGCAAGATATGTGCAACAAAACCAGCAACTGCTTGAACAAAATTAAGGTCCCAAAGGTAATGATACAAACAATCCTTGCCCAGATGTAAACATGCCAATCTTGGTACACTTGTTCACCTCCAGGTGGTAGGCCAGATCATTAGAGGCTCCAGTTACCAAGCCCCTCTCACGAGCTGCCCAAACAGAGCCCCTCCAACCCTGGGAAAGAATGTAACTGATAAGAATGGGGTGCTATTGAGGGCCCCTACTAGAAATGCAAATACCTGTAGTGTCCAAAAAATGCCAGTAAGTCCAAAAAACAAGAGGACAAAGAAAGGGACACTGTCTCCAGGAGCAGAGGCACCAAAGCACATGCAGAAGAACTCCTGAGACCTGGAACTTGAAGAACAAGAGGTCATAGATTTAAACTAAATTATTATTAAACGAAGCTGCCGAGGAAATATAAGAAAATTCACTTTTGCAAACAGTGGTAGATAGTTGGAACAAGTTAAGTATAAAAGTAATGAAGGTCAAAACCATCATTTTAAAAGAGTTATATGACAAGTTATATAAGTCATCCGACAAGAATGACGAGACACCATAGGCATAACTCTCATCCTGTAACTACACTTGGGTAATTAGAGAGAGACTGAGACCCTTGCAGGGGTAAGCATGTAGGCCTAAAATCAGGAAGAGCACATTACTTTCCCCCTTTCTCCCAGGGCTTGATGGAGCCAACCCCATGGCACAGGAAGGTCAGAGGCCATACCCAATCCTTCAAAGGAGAGGAAAAATAAACCAAACTTAGAATTCGTAAGGGGCAACAGAAGCTCCTTTGGGAGCAACAAAAAGCCATAGCTGTATGAACCAGGAACTGAAAAGAAAATGAGACTAACTGGAAGCAACCTCCCCACAACAAAAAATAATCTGAGGTGAAAGGAGCCACACTTGGCTGAGAAGCAGCAGGACCTGCACGGCTAGTTGACAACCGGGGAACCTTTCATTGGGAAACTAATGGCGTCCACATCAGCAACAGAAGTGGCTTGGAAGGCTAGGGAAATCTGTAGCTCCGGGCTGCCCTCGACTACTTGCAGGGGGTTAATGTGAATGCAACCTGTCCTCTTAAAAAGAACGTCGCTTTTGGCCGTTTGCCCGTATGGCCGAATATGGACGTAATTTGAAAATGAAAAAAAAATTAAAATAAATTTGGGATTTTTTTTTCAACAACAGCAAGTTAAGGGTCCTCTGGTAGGTTAGGTGGGCAGGAAATTCTCATAAAGTTTCAAAACATTATGAAAAACGTTAATTTAAAGTGTCCTCTTATAACCTCTGCGCGTACGCCGGCCGACTCAAATAGAAAACGGAACAGAACGTCACTTTTGTGAGTCGATTTCATTTCAAATTACGTCTAAATTTGGCCATAGCGCGCATACGAGTGAAAAGTGACGTTATTTTTAAGAGGACGGGCTGGTGAATGAGCTTGAGCTAGTTTTCCAGAGATTCAATCATTTGTTTACATTGTTTGGAGAGTTCGTTTAGCAGTTTTGAGGCTTCAGATTTTTTTTTTTACCCAGCAGTGGTCTGTATTGGTTTGCTGACTTTCTGGATGCTTTCCTGGTAAGGTGACATTGTACCACCAACTCTGTGAGGGGGTCAAGTGTTGGCTCTCGTCCCCAGTAGGCCCAATCAGAAATCCGCGGATGATGTGACCTAGTACAGTAGTTGGAAGCCATCTCAGCAAGATAGCTTCAGGAGAACACAAGGGACTTCCCAAGAAATGGTGTCTGTTTATATACAGTACTGTAGAATAAACATTCTCAGGCATCTGCAGTTTACAGTGGCAGCAAAATTTACTTCAGTGTGACTTTATGATTATGCCTAACCAATACAGTACAGTATTATGGTTTTGCATGATCATAATACTTTTTTGTTGTTGTATATCAAGGTGGTAATTAACGTAAAAGTATGAAGTTTCTCATATTAATACTTTTTCAACTAATATACTATGATGCCTATTCCAGGGTCGCATTGCAGTAGGCTCTGATGCTGATATTGTAGTGTGGAACCCTCATGCTACAAGAATTATTTCGGCAAAGACCCATCACCAAGCTGTGGACTTCAACATTTTTGAGGTACTGATAGCCTGACTGCCATGCAGGTTTTTATTATAATCAGTGGGCTAGATGATTGTTATATAGGATATCCATTTGATGGAAACATCTTCAATACTATCACAAAAATATATATAATTACATTTATATAAAAAATATGTAAGTAGTATAGAACAAATATGCCTTGTGTAGCTCAAGACACCTTTCTGAACATTTCGTGGAGGTCACAGACTTACAGTATTTGAGAAACAGAAAAATAACTGGTTTCTTGTACAGTATAGCCAAGTCCTGGATCAGCTACTGAATCTATATGCTAGTTCAGGGAACTAGCATATGTATATTAAATGGATACTCCTTAAGTACTCTTAATTTTTAAAGAATTTTATGCTCCTTTTGTTGATTAGAGAATAATGTGAATAATAAGTATACAAAATATATCATGATTTATTCAAGAAATTAATAAATAATTACAGTTAAAAACACTTTCAGGGCATGGAAGTTCATGGTATTGCTGATTACGTTATATGTCATGGCCGTGTTGTAGTTGAAGAAGGAGAAGTTCGTGCAGTGTCTGGCATGGGCAAGTTTGTTCCAACCCCATCTCACTGTCCCCACGTTTATGGCAGAGTACAGGAAAGAGAGAGAGCAAATGCTCCAAGCAAGGTAATAAGACATGTAATATTATTTTTCAGCTTTACATTACCTTTGTTAGACTCCATTTAGATTATGTAGTTTAGTTTTGGGCACTATAACAAGTACACAGGAGGATGACAAACTTAATCCAAGGAATTAGACATGTCCCATACAAAGAGATTAAAAAAGCATAATTTACATTCTCTTGCCACTACACTGTGCAAAACGTCTTTAGGCGCTCTGAGAGTTGTGCTATTTTTTTTAATTATGCTATATTTTAATGTTTTTTAATGTTTTCATTACTATTTGTGTTTTGAAATGGAAATAGTTGAGTTTGGAAACATTTTGACATTAGCTTTACCTGAATATTTATAAAAACAACAAAAATATGTCCTTGACAACTGCACTAAGAATTTTTTGCCAAAACTAGGTGCACAGTGCAGGGGCTAGAGAGCATACAATAAGGGTTGGAGTAAATGTATATAAATGCATGAAAAAGAGTATAACAAAGGGAATACATTATTAATAATTGTAGATTAAAGATCAAATTACCAGATAATATAATTAGCATGTAATCAATGGATTTTTTTAAGGGTAGTTTTTTTTTTTTTTTTTTGAAGGAGCCACCTCATAACAGTTAATAGGTCTTCGGCAGTTTTATTTATTCTTACACAGACGACGAGTCACAATAATGTGGTTAAAGATATGATGACCAAACCACTCGTCAGAAGATAAAGAAACGATGTTTCTTCATCTTTCGGTGTGTAGTTTGGTCATTATTTAGTCTTGTGCTGTATTTTGAACAAAAAATTTAGTTCAAATATTATTTATAAATTTGTAGTGCTCAAAATTTGTAACTAACTTAAATCCCTGCAGGTTGAACGTGCACCATATGATGGCCCTATTGCGCAGCTAAATGGAGATGGGCGCATGTCAATGCAGGAGGGTGGTATCATGGCAGTCAATCAGGAGACTTTCTATACTCGAGGTCCGACCAGAAGTGGGGGAGTCAACCTCCATGATTCAAGCTTCCACGTGTCGGGTTAGCTTGCAGGTTCAACTAACATAAGAACACATTTACAAATCTGATGCTAAACAAGCTTGAGAGTAAATACAACTCCCAACAGAAAATATTTTTTTTTACTAAGCAATAATTAAAAACCTGTATTGAATACAAAATTTAATGAAAGAACACACTCATAACACTTGTTTTTTCCTGAGAGCACCAGATTTTTAAATTGTTCACATCATCCTTTCTTGCTATTTAGATTTCTGGGTAATAGAAGTCTTATGACTATCTTGTCACTAAACTAAATTCATCAGTTACCGGTAATGAGTTTTCCTCTAAGTGAAGACTTGGTAGTTGTTGCAGAACTAACATAAGACATGCTGGAAAAAATATATATTATATTTTTTTGCTTTAAAATACATAGTCAAATTGGATATAAGCATTATCTTGCATGTATTGATTACAGCATCAGTGATAGTTCTACACAAACAAAATACTACTGAACAATAAAACTGAAAGCTTGAATCGTGAGGCAATAAGAGTGGTATTTGTAGAGAATTAGCCCCAGTTGGTTTTGTGGAATGCTATAGTTTAAATCATTTGGCTGTGGTCCTTAGCATCAGTTGCCTGAATTATTCATGGGATATGCTCCTTTGCTTGTCATTCAGCCATACAACAATTTCACAACCTCTCCAGCTCGGTTCACTGGGCATGAGCAGCTATTTCACTTTTCTCTCGGTACTCCTCGTTTTTAATACGGTACATCATTATCCTCTAACATTAAATATAAATAAATTTCAAAACTACTTTCAAGATGTTTATATTAAATACTGTATACACCATATAACATTTTATCCAGGTTGTGTACCCCCACACACACAATCTTGAAAACGCTGCATTCTATAGCATGTGAAGTGTTGCCGTTTAATTGAGATTAAATGTGTCTTTCACAAAAATAGGAAAGAGATGATCTTGTGTAGCAAAAGTGAACACTACAAGGAGGAATGATACAAAAGCATGTAAATAATGATAGAATTTGCTCTAAGCATTATATACAATGATACTACACCAAGAAAATTTTTGTTATCTTGTATTCAAGTGGTGTTTGGCTACAGTCATTGATTTCAGATACTATTGTCCACAATTAAACTTGAAATTTTCAGTACAATTATTATAGTATTTTCTCTACATCAATTTCAAAATGTAGTATATTTATTAGATGAATAGCAGGTCCCCAAAAGAACATGACAGATATGTAATCATAAATGCCTACAGTCAACCAGTAAGCAGCACATGAACAAAAGAGCTAGAGGACCTCATAATGGCCATGATAGGGAGATTATAGTAAGAGCAGATATAGATAGATAACAATTGTTGGTACTTGGTGATTTGAACTTGAAATCCGTATTCTGGGAGGCCTACAAGGCAAGAACGGAGGACTTTTGGATTCGCAGGTTCGTAAACTTCATCTTGGAGAAAATCATGTATCAACACATTAAGCAAGCTACGAGAATGTGGGATGTGGATGCTCAATCTGATATTCACCAGGAAAGAAAACTCAGCATTCAGTACCTCCCCCCTTGGGTAAGAGTGACCATGTCTTTTTTGGAAATAAAATATGGAATGTCCAGTAATCTAGAAGAGAATGACAAAAATGAAGCAGTTGAAAAACTTGATTTCAGGAGAGGACACTATGGGACACTTAAAGAGTTTGTAAATGATTTTGATTGGAAAGACTTGTTGTTAGGCAAAAAGGTAAATGAGATGTATGCAAAGTTTTATGAAATATATAATGAAGGCACAAAATATATATATACCAACACAGATATGCAGAACTAGAAAACAGGACTGTTTCAACAGAAATTGAGAGGGCAAGAGACCAAAAGCGAAAAAGTGGACTCAATTTAAGAAGAGGACAAACCCTCAAACATGCCAGCAGTACAACTTGCTGGTTGTGCTGCTGGGTGTGGGTGAGGGAATGTACCATTCTCTCTGGGGTTGTATGTTAGGGAGAGAGGATGACGTGTGGGGATGTGCGACTGTGTTAGGGACAAGTGTTGGTGGGTGGTGAGGAAGTTACAGTATATCATTTTCATTGAGAACACATTTCAGAGGCCTGACAATTACTTTAAATATTATTAGCATTTAACAACTTTGAATCGAGCAATCATTCTAAATTAGGGAGTAGGGTATAGCCCCATACAAGTCATTAAAGTAAATGGATACTGGAGTTGTCTCCGTGGCGTAGTGGTAAGACGCTCGCCTGGCGTCCGCGAGCGCTTTGGCCTGGGTTCGTATCCTGGCCAGGGAGGATTTACTGGGTGCAAATCCTTAACTGTAGCCTCTGTTTAACCCAACAGTAAAATGGGTACCTGGTTGTTAAATGATTCTTCATGGGGGTCGTATTCCGAGGAACATAGGATTAAGGACTTGCCCAAAACGCTACATGTACTAGTGGCTGTACAAGAATGTAACAACTCTTGTATATATAAATAAAATAATAATAATTGTGAAGAGTATATGTACCAGAGAGCTACCACCTCTGTTAGCTTCAATAGGGATGGGCAATTCGTAAGTAAATTAATTCATTATGTCAGGGGACAGGCAGCCAGCTTATACATACTGTACACGTTAGGCTTATAGACACGGTCCCCCCCACCCCACGGGTCTAATTACTGACCCTCCCCAGAATGCAACCCCACTTGCTGCTAACCCTGGGTACCTATTTACTGCTTGATGGACAGGGATAGGAAATGCACCAAACCATTTCTGTCCCACCTGGGATTCGAACCTGTAAATCTCGATTCTGAGTCAAGAATGAACCAGACTGTGTTACCAGGATCCTCAATTAATTTGAGAATACCTAGAGATGACCATGATGGGCAGGCATGGTGTGTGAAGAAATGAGTAAACAGTGTTAAATGACAGCAGTTTATGAAGCGGGGAGTGTTTTATTAATTTAAGGCAACTCAAAAGGATGACTGTTCATCTTGCCTTGAAAGGCAGTGAGGTGCTGCTTTGGACAATTTGCTGGAATGCAATGGTGCTTGGGTTACTTAGGTAGGATATATAGTGTGTTAGCACTGTATATGGTAAATGGAGTAATGTGATTTTTGTATAATTTTTCTCTAGACTGTATTGTACTGTTCCCCCTTAATTTTATAATGCCTTCCCACATTACAAAAGTGGTTAACAGGGTAATAATGATGTAAAGAAATTGTGCAAAAGGACTAGTGCATTTCTGCTTTCATTTTCCTCAGTGATTTAGTTTTCATTATTAATAGAGCTACAGATCATTACTCTAAAAATATATACATGAAATATATTACATTTGTATAAGCTTAGTGTATGACCAAGTAAAATATAAAGGATCTCAGGGTAAATAATCTTTCATTAGAATAGACTCTTTAACATTCATGATCTGAAGCCACCAACTGGTATTGTAGGTCGTCAGAGAGATGATGGTGTTAAGCCTCGGACCAGCATCAGGCTAGTGTCTCCCCAGAGTGGCACAGCTCTTCAGGGTATCTTCTGGTGACTCGGCTACTTATACCAATTTTAGAAGCAAAGCACAGAAATGCAAGAGTTGGCTGTTTCACAAAAAACTGTAGTAGTGGGGGATTTAGGATTTCATAATGATATTTATAGATATTAAGTAAAATCAATGCTTTTACAGCACTGGTGACAACACAAGGACAGTCACAAAGACAGTGTTATAAACAATAATTTTACACAAGTTCAGTTTGCACTGGCAATTAATTAATGGCTTTCATTAAACTTTTCACATTTAACATTGCATTGATTTTTAATTACATCAAAGTTAACCCGCACTATTCTGTAACTAATTTTCTATTTCTGATCATGCTTCTAAATAAAGGCAAATGCTTATTTAGGAAATTAACCATTAATCACACTTAAAAATGACAGGTTGCAACTCTAAGGTTCCTTTACATCACACTTTACCATTTTGGTGAATTTAATTTTAGTGAAATGCATGTTTGATCAATGAACATTACCTTTTCCTGAAGGGTGTATTGTATGAGGTAGTTATGGCTGTATTCTTGCTTAACACTGCTTGATCTATGCTGTTGTGCTAACTCATTGGTGTGCTTAAACTTGGAATAACACATATACCTAATGTAGAATTTATATAGATTTTGTTCTAGATATGGTTTAAAATAGTATTGGGCTTGGATACAAAAATTAATGCTCTTTGAAATAAAACGCTTTTACTAATGGAATATAAGCACTAAAGTTAATATTTAGAAATTGCCATAACTAATGATAGTTGCACATATTAATACAATGCCTTAATGTGAGCAATGCACATAACATTTTAAAACTAATGCACAACTTTAATATCAGGAAGTTACATAAATTTATTACCTCCAGATCAAGTAACTACATAAATTACTTTGACAGGTGCACAAGTTAATGACAAGTCTCCCAAGCGACCATCAGTGAAGGTAAACAACCCGCCCGGTGGCAAGACTTCTGGCAGTTTCTGGTAATCACACAGGCGGTGGTGGAGGAAGCTAGTGGCATTTGTGCTTTGATTACTGCAAAATAATTTCTTCAGATTTTTCAGTGCTGTATTTAAGTTGTACTGCATATTCAAATTACCGGAAAAATGTTGTATAGAAGGATTTGCATAAATTGACATTACATTTGTATGTATCCAAATGTATCATAGAGTAATTTAAAATCGGTGACATTAATATTTTTAAGATGTTTATTATTGAAAGTTTACCTGTTGTAGCTGTGAAGTATTAACTAATAAAGATAAATTACTTTATTATAAAATGCAAGCGAGTAAAATTTGTTTTTAATGTGCATTTTAAATGACGTGGTATGGTTTTATAAGAATTTACTCAAAATATCAAAGATACAAGGCAGCCTCAGGAATCAGCTGCAAGATGAGAATATGTAGTTCAAGGTAACTAGATGTTATGAACTTGTATTATCTTGCCTGTATTAGAATATTGTCACTGCCCGTTTGTTTTATTTAATATATATATAATACTGGTATATATTATATATAAAATCCATCACAAATCTTGTAAAGAAGTCAGAATATGGGCAGTTGATATTTGTTGCCTTACTAGAAGAAACTAATATGGAGCATGTTTTCTAAGACAGAAATGCGTATCTTGCCTACTAAGGAAACTTTTCAACCATCTTCATTTGTAGTTTTCATATCATAACTTGGCAAAAACATCTGAGTATTAAATCTTCCCAGATTGTAACTACCTGCAATATAATTATCTTGACATGTGAAGTTCATCATTAATTTCTGAATTTAGCACCTAGTACTTTTCAAGATTAAATAATTTATTATTGACAAATTATTTATACACAAGTCTGACATTGGATTCATTATCATTGCACTGTATTTTGTAAGGTATCTAGTTGATCAAAGTTTCATTGCACAAATATGTCTCTTGATTTGTCACAACTTACTTATTTCAAGCTGTCAATTTTATTCATAAATATTTATACAATTATGTCTGTATGGCCATCCAGTGGCATCTATGGCATTGGACAATAAATTCATCAACATATTTATGTCTTCAACCTTACAACCTTGCTATAGCCATTTTTACCAGATAAATCTGCACGTGACCAAAGTAGACGTGCACCAGTACCAATATTTTGACTGGTACTAATACTGTACCTACCCGTGTAAAAATATAAACGGTACTCTGTGTGTAATTACCTAAGTGTAGTTACAGGATGAAAGCTACGCTCGTGGTGTCCCGTCTTCCCAACACTCTTTGTCATATAACGCTTTGAAACTACTGACAGGTTGGCCTCCACCACCTTCTCACCTAACTTGTTTCAACCATCTACCACTCTGTTTACGAAAGTAAATTTTCTTATATTTCTTCGGCATCTGTATTTAGCTAGTTTAGATCTATGACCTCTTGTTCTTGAAGTTCCAGGTCTCAGGAAATCTTCCCTATCGATTTTATCAATTCCAGTTACTATTTTGTACATAGTGATCATATCACCTCTTTTTCTTCTGTCTTCTAGTTTTGGCATATTTAATGCCTCTAACCTCTCCTCATAGCTCTTGCCCTTCAGTTCTAGGAGCCACTTAGTAGCATGTCTTTGCACCTTTTCCAGTTTGTTGATGTGCTTCTTAAGATATGGGCACCACACAACCATTGCATATTTTAGCTTTGGCCTAACAAAAGTCGTGAACAATTTCTTTAGTATATCGCCATCCATGTATTTAAAAGCAATTCTGAAGTTAGAAAGCGTGGCATAGGCTCCTCGCACAATGTTTTTTATGTGGTCCTCAGGCGATAGTTTTCTATCTAGAACCACCCCTAGATCTCTTTCTTTATCAGAATTCTTTAAAGATTTCTCACATAATATATAGGTTGCGTGGGGTCTATGGTCTCCTATTCCACATTCCATAACATGGCATTTATTAACATTAAATTCCATTTGCCAAGTGGTGCTCCATGTACTTATTTTGGAATGCCTCCAATCTCAAAGCCTTGCAGAAGAGTCAAGGACCCTTGTACACTCTCCACATGAACTGGCCTCTATGGGAAATCAAAACCCACTAATGAAGAAGCCTAGTCAGGCCAGGGGCAACATTTATGAGTGCTTAGTAAAGAACACCCTTAAGCACATGCAGCTTGTGATAAAATTTCCAAAGTCTACACAACTGAGGCTTGTAAAAAAAACACACACACATACACGTGAAACAAATAAACAAATATTGAAATGATACACAGCAAATGACCACTCCCCCCCTCCTCCTCAGGGTGGTGTCTAAGGGATGATCAACATTTATCAAATATTTGGAACCCAAAGAGCTGGTAACTCGAGGAACATGTCAGACTTGTCTGATATATGACAAAGTAGCGGGGTATCACCTAACTGCTAGTTGGCTTGTTTGCAAAATTGTTAGCTGCATTGTTTGTTAACTTTCTGTGAACCTTGAAGTTGCCTGTTTGGTTTGGTTTCTTTCCTGGGGGCTTGTTTCTTCAATGAGGATAATCATGAATCCCCTGCTCCCTGTGTATGACGGGGCCAGGTTTTAGTCTCTGGTCTCTAGTAGGCTATTAAGGGTTACTGTGACTTATACGTGTGGAGCTAGTTTTGTGGCTAGCAACAGGGCGCCACTGTTCCGCCCCAACAGAAAAGCTTGGTTTATGTGGCCATGGAAAGTTAAGGGAATAACAGGTAAAGTATGGAGGTAGATTTTTTATTTTTTAATAAAATTTGTAATTTATGACCAAATGTTTAATGGTGCTAAAGGCACCTGAGTGGTTGTATTTATAATGGGTTTATCACAAAAACAATTATAAACTTAGCATGTAAGTTTGGAAATAAATATTTATACATGGGGTGCTTATGTTACAATCTAAATTGTAACATAAGTATCATCAAAGCTAATTGGACACACTATGATGCTTCAATTGATTGATCATGTGGTTCACAAATCCTGTCTTAACCCTTTCTTTGACAACTAATCACTAACATGGCTTTCCTGACAGCTGGTTGAAAAGAAAACACAGGAGTTCCAAACTGGAATACAGTCAATACAACATGCACACATATGTAAATATGTCATGTGTGTAAGATACACATTCACAGGTGAAACAATTGTGATACCACCCAGATGATCACTTGTTCACTTATCGGGTCTGTCTTTAACTTAACTGTCATCAGTCTCCTGAGACTGATGGTTGTCTACTACTTTAACTCAAACTTACAACTGTTGTGCGTGTGTTGCAAGATGAATTACTCTGGCTGATCACAGAGATCTCTATGCAGATAGACAAAAGACAATGAAACAAGTTTAGTACTTACAGTATGCTGGCCTCTCACTTATACCAGTGAATCATAAACACAGCTTGTGGAAGGTCTGAATGGCTGATCTTCACAACCGTCAGTCTTGTAGTACGATGTGGATACACTGGAGTCTGGTACATGCTGGCTCTCTACATGAGTGCATGTGGTGTGTAGATCACACAAGTGGCAGCAAGCAAGTTGACATGCTTAAGGGACCTCAGTGAGTGACATGTGAGGTGTATGGGTTGGTGGGTGCATCAAGTGGAATGGCAGGTGGGCAGCAGGTGTGTGTGGCTGGACTTGGTCACAGGTGTGTGGTTAAAATGTGGTGGCTGGCAGCAACTATACAGTACAGAGATTTGAGCAAGGAAACAGAGAATGGAGGCTACAGTCTTGGCTTTTCGTCCTAACTTGCATTTAAGGCACTTCATCACATAAATCCTCTTTGGCAGTACTTTGGGGTTCATACACAAAGTTTGCTGAACACTTTTCTGCATCTCAACTATAATCACAGTAGTACACTTTCTCGCAGTCCTTCTGCTTCTGATTGTACCTCGTAGTATCTTTTTTTAGTCACTTCACGTAATTTAAATAAATACATGCAACATGGGAATCCAGCTGTTTGCAAGATATTTACAACAAATAGGTATGTTGCAGTTAATATGATGGCCTAAGGACTATGACGATGTGTTTTCTAATTAGTAGCCACTAACAGAAAGACCAGACGTCTTAATATTTCTGGTGTTTTTGGCTGGAATAGCTGGCATGGTATGGCAATCACACTCTATTCAACTCCAGTCTTTGTCTCTAGGATTGGCCAATCAGTGACCGGGTACTCTGCAGGTGTCTGATCATAGTGGGTTGCTATAGGCCCATCCGAGGTGACATGGGTTGTGACATCACGGCTATACCATCAATCCAGGATTGACTATTTGAGGATGACCTGACCTACTCGTCTTTCTCCATTGCCTGAAGAAGAATGTTCCCTCCTGTAGTTTCCATGATGCCTGACACTGGCTTGCAGCAATGGAAATGCTATGCTCACTATCTCCTCGTTGAGTAAAGACACAACAGCCCTTGTGGCCTCATTATGGTGCGAGCATTGTGGGCTCTCAAGAGATACCAAACAAGCTAGGCTTTAGTCCAGTATTAAGGGAGAAACACTATGTGCACCCACTATGTGCACTGTGAGGTGCTCGAGGGTAGCTTTCTGAACTTTGTGTACTTGCAGTTATTTGCTTTACAATGTGCCATTTGACGCAAGCTGTGGGAACTGAGACCATTCCCTCACACGGCTAAGGACAACATGTTATTAACATACCTTGAGGAAAAGCTTAAAAAAATAAGTAGATTTGTGAAAATTCTGTATTTTTCTCTGCAAATTCTGGCGGAGAAAAAATAGACAAAACAAAATATAACAT
Source organism: Procambarus clarkii (assembly GCF_040958095.1). Lineage (NCBI taxonomy): Eukaryota > Metazoa > Arthropoda > Malacostraca > Decapoda > Cambaridae > Procambarus > Procambarus clarkii. The sequence continues at coordinate 4,218,860 of NC_091189.1, forward strand.
ATTGTACTCACTCAAAGAAGTGTTGTTTGTCTGCTCAATAAGTTGATAGTAGGTTATGTGAAGAGATGATATAATTTAGTGTTGAGTAGAGAAAAAAACCGAGGCAGTGGAGTTCTCCAGAGATACTTAGGAAGGCACTACAGCCGATGGTGAAGTGGCAAGCTCACCAATAATTGACATTTGTGCATGCCAGCAGCACACTTAATATTTCTTTATCGAGCTTGTGGCTAACAGTAGTCACTTTGCCACCACAAATCATAGAGTATGTTAGTAACCTTTTCCAGTACAGACCTATTTCATCCTTATAAATTAGTTCTAGTGGTTAATCCTTTTTTTCCACAAGGCACTTGAATAGCACTGGAATTCCATAAACTCCTGAATATAAGCAGCTGTGTTACTGTATAGGCAGACTGCTGTCCCTCAACTAATCTGATTTGTTTAATATGTTCAACACTCTTAAGTCACCCCTCTGATTATACACACTTCTCAGTAATATTAGTGTCGACTTAGAATTTCTTCTTGGGCTTATCATCCAACTCACTTTCTCTAACTTCTTAACTCTCATTTTTTTTTTTCCTTGAAGTACCATCATCTCCTAAGCATTCAGTTGTATCTTACATATTGATATATTTCCAAATAATTCTCCATACACTTACCTTTGCATGACTGCATGCAAGCCCTCCTCCCCCACACAGTTTCAGTAATACCTAACCTGGACATATCTAAGTCTGCAGTCATTACTATTACAGGCACACTGCAGTATGTTTATTCACCCATTTCCAGTTTGCCATTCAAACCGTCTATAACAATGATCTGAGCTTCTTAGTATCATGCCAATCTCTCTCTTTCTCTCTCTAAACTGCTCCAAGAATACATCTTTCATTCTTTTTTCTGTTACTACACTAAGTACATTACAGCATGTTGCATTCACTGCTGCTACCTTAAATCTGTCAAATTTTAATTTTTACCATACCACCAAGCTGTACTATAAGAAGTCATTTGGTGCACACCACTCTTCATGCAATCCTGCTCTTAAATTCTTACTCCGTCCCACACTTCATTCTTATTTCCTCCAAGCTTTGTCTCGTACAGAAAGCACATCAAACATTCTCCCCACTGAACCCTTCACCACTTCCATACTCCTTTGTTCTTTAACTCCCCCCAGCCTTCTACCCCGTCACATGAACCCCAGACCCAGTTTATTTATTACAGAGTAAATTAAATGAATGATCCATGGAAAAGGCAAAGTTATAAACATTTCTTAATACATATATACATTTACTGAATATATACATATATATACACATGTATCTAAATTAAATTAATAGTCTCAGATACTAAACATTTTCTTAATTTAAAGAATAAAATTATAACATATAATATTTTTCACAAATAAATAATATTTGAAATATCCACCTTCACTGCATTTGAAAGGATCACAGATTTTGAAGTCTTTTCATTTAATCAGATCCTGTACACTGTAATTACACTCACAAACACCTAAATTCACTGAGTATTTTCAATAAGAGGAAACAGATTCATAGTAATAATAACTAACTGCACATCTATGCTAGAATCAGCAAATACAATGGATATAAATTTTTGCCAAAATATATTTTAGTTTGAAAAACATGAAATAAATATTTCCATTATTAACAAACTTGAAAATATAACTATTAATAATAAATATAACTGACATTTCATACCATTTTAATTCCTTTGTCTATCTTGAAACCCCCCACACTGTTCACTTGAGTTAGATTCATACGTCCAAAGAATATTTGGTATTGTTATCAAATACATTATTTTAATGCCAACACTTAGATCTAGAGATTTAGCTCACCCACAGATGGAAGACTAGTACAGTAAACTAAACTGAACATATATCTATGACTTAGAAATGTAAAACAAATAATCTAAGTGATATTTTGTACTAATAAATTGCGACATAAAACTTTACCCCATTCTATCAGTGTCAGATCTTCGGTACCTTACCTTTTGTGAAAACTGCTAATGTTCTGATGCTTACTTGTCTGAAACAATATATTTAACACCATTACTTAAACATGCTTAATTAATCTCCTAACATAAATGTAACAATAAGACTTCAGTCACAATGTAGTCGACAGTAATAATATTTCTCAGTTGTTCTAGGATCAACTTTGAGTATTTTCTTACCTGGCTATGTGAACTGGGAGAGCTGGTGGAAACAAGACTAAAAGATGGTATGGAGACGACTGCAATACATATACTTTGTAGTTGTCTGTGGATACGTATGCCTCAACAGGAGTATGATCTGGATGCAACTGTATGTGAATTGTTGTTACATTCATTAGCAATGGTGTTCTTTGGCACAAGAATCTTTGCTTAGGATTATTATAAAATTTGAATGATATAAAAAGACGATTTTTTAATCTCATATTACAGTATCATCACTACTTCATTTCCTACTTTCATAGAGTGGGAAGGCAACAACCAGGAGGGAAATAGGAAATTTATACAGTGCTACCTTCATTTATGATCATAATCCGTTTCCAGAGACGCGTCGTCAACCAAAAATTTGTCAACCAAAACGAATTTTCCCATAAGAAATAATGTAAATTGAATTAATCCATTCCACACCCCCAAAAATATTAACTTGAAAAATACATTTTATATCAAATAATGCTCATTTTATACTAGCCATAATACAGTATGTATATCTTACCTTGAATGAGGACTCTTATTGACATCTTATTTATCACCTAAAACAAGTATTAAATAAACATTTCCTCTTTTTAACTGATCCCACCTACACTTATTCTGTACCAACTTAAAATGGAAATGAATCAAAGAATGGGATAGATATGTACCAGGAGACACTGATTGTAAATAGATTATTTCACTCACTGGGATTTCCCACAACTAAGCTTTAAGCTTTATGTTTCAAAAGCAACCAGACCTATACCTGTTTTAACACAATATCAAACTCAAAATGAAAATGAACCACAGAATTTTATTTTAAATCTGCTTAGTGGGTGTTCCACAGCACCAACTGCTAATTCTACTGTGCTCATTAAAAAAAAAATTAATGCAACCTTAGCAATATTAAAGAAATTATAATTCATACCCTAATTTTTGCCATGGTCTATAGTCAAATTTTACTAAGGAAAACATTAATTTCAACCTGTCTTATGACATATCTACCGGGAGCAGCAAACTAAAGACTTGATAATGGTCATCGGTAAGACTTAATAAGACTTGATAAACGTCATTGTCTTCTCATGTTCTGGTGCGAGGTTTAGTCAGCAAACTAAAGAGATTTCACTGCTCCTCATAATTTCTAATGCTCCAACCCCTAAATGAACCAGGCCTATCGACTTCCACACCCAAAACTTTTTCTTTATTTAGCTCAAAAGTTTCTATGACATATCATGGGAACCGATTCCAACTAATAATTAGGGAGATGTGGTTTCAGAAACATTTTTAAAACATTTCTGGCACTTCATTTGATCTTAATGAATGATAAAAATGCACAAGAATGGCAACAATTTTTTTTTTTAATTTGTCTGTTGGAAATTACTTTACTTAACAATCCAGATTTAACTTTTACCCCACTCAAAATCTGGACATTTTCAGACAAACATGAATTTTGGAAGAGTGCCAGTGGGCAGAGTTACAACTTTGTTGCAAGGGATCTGTTATAAGGTGGTCTGGATTTTGGAAGGTACACTGCACATTTAATTTTTACAGTTTTTGACTGGTCAGCCTGGGGAAGCTCTGTAGGTAGTCTCAATAAGGCCAACAGGCTTCCTATCCCCATCTAAGTGAAACCACAAGGTGAACCATAACATGCAGAAATTATGTAAATAAAATCTTAAGAAAGTGGTGCAGGGTGTGAGAAAGGGAAGCATTTTGGGCAGTTTTTTGGATTACTACATATGGTTAAATTTTCTTGGTTGCATCTACTGCATCAAAATTCCTGTTCTGAAGGCCAAATCTTACAGGATTTAGAAACTATTTCTAGGCAACTAGACAAAGGTAGAAAATTCCACCCCATGGACCAAATGCTTTTTGATCAAAGTCAAACACTGCAGTAAAATGGTTAAGGGAACTCAATCTCTGAACCCTAAAGGAGAGGAGGAACAGAGGGGACACAATCATTATGAAAAGAAACTAAGGGGAATTCACAGGGTGGATAAGGAAAATTTCTAAATTAAGAGAATACCAGATAAGACATTGGTGGAAGTTGAAAATACAATCAAGTTCTATATATACAAGGAAATACAGGTACCCTGCACAGGTGGTCAGCAAGTGAAATGCACTAAAAGAAGAGGTGTAAATCACTGCCATCCATAACATTAAGAACAGATACAACACAAAATTTGAATAACAAGATATATAAAATGCATACATGACAAAATTTCTGCGAGGTTCGGCACAAGGAGCTAGATCAGATTTCCTTGTGATCAATGACATAAATACTCTGACACAGCAGTATGTAAATATTGCAGGTAAATTGTGTAAATATTGCAGGTAGTGCAGGTAAGTGCAGGTAAATATTGCAAATTGTGCAGGTAACCTGCACAAATTCCAATCAACAAGAAATAAAACATAGCTTATATTGAAAAGGTAAACATTTTGTCAGAACTGTTATTTGTTTTAGAAACTTGAAAAACAATGCCACATAGACTCTTATTTTAGTCTTATGGAAGCTACTAAAAGACATAATTACCCTTGAAGGAAAATCATCTGGAGGCATGGCCGGAGGCTGAAGTAATGGTCCAACAACAGTTCGATACACAGAACGTAATGCAGCAACTTTCCTGTTAACACTTAAACATCTAGATCTTGACTCTTCACTAAGATGTACACAGCTCACACATTTCTTTTGGTCATAATTGACTAGTATGAGTCTGCAAAATGAAATTTAGAAACAACTGAAGTGTCAAGTGTCAAGAGATAATTTTTTGTAAATTCAAGTAACCAATACCAAAATTAAATATCTGAAGAGATCTTTGTTACGACTAGGGCCCCCAAGGTGTTAGCAGTGACCTGAAAGACTATATACCTGACTAGGAAAAGAACTGAATGACCAATCTTATAGGAGAATTTCATTCTACTCAATGCCCAATTTTGTAGGGACAATTTTTATAGGAAGCATACAATTTCTGAATGAAAATTAATACTATATAGCTAACAAAAATCTCAGAAATTACAAACAGCAAATGTATAATTAATCTTTAAAAACATTGGAGTAATAAACCAACTACAGTATTGAAAAATTACCCAATGATGGCATTATCAAGCTGGGATAGAAGGCTGGGTGAAATGTTCCATGGCAATAATGAGGTGAGGGCCTCCAAGACTTGATATGAAGGGGCCCAGAATGAGGAGGCAGCACGCATCATCTCCGACAACGTGGGTGTTGGACCACAGAGAGTTACCACCGATATATGACCTGTTAGTTGTACCACAAGCATCCTGAAAGGTACCTGAAAAATGTACTATATCAGAGGCATTAACTTTAACCATCATTTCTTTTTAATTCAATTTATTTATGTGTACCAAAACTTGACTATTGTAAGAATTAAAATGTTAAGGAGAAAATTACAGTGAAATGTTATAGCAAGCATCTAACGTCTGCATAAAAATAGTTTATTAGAATGCAATGAATGACAGAGGCAACTGAGCACAATATGGAACAAATCATTTCTTGTAAAGCTTAGTCACTAAAAGTCATTTAACTTAACAAAACAATCAGCTTAAAAGTGTTCCGAGTTACCCAAGAAATTTTTGTTCTATTAGATGGGAATTTTTTATTATGAAAATTTAAATACACACATATAGTACCTTAATCATAAAATAAAATAAACATAATATTTGAAATAAACTCTGGTTAACATTCCATTGGCAGTGCTGCTAATGGTCCGTTCTTGTCATCTTATATATTGGCCAATGTATCATTTATGTTGGTAAAAGGGTGCATGATCAGTCAAGTGACTGGCCCTTGGAATTAAGACCAGGGTAATAAACTTAATATCTGAATCAAACCTGAACCTAAGCTCTACAAAAGGCTGGGTGATTCAAATTCTTATCAAATAAGTAAAATTAAACTAACCCAAGATTTTGTGTGAGAGTCAAATTAAAAAAATATATCTATGCAGTCCACTGATCAACCACAAACAACAACAAAAATTTTCCCACAGCATGTATGCACGATCTTCAAATGTTTTCAACTCTATAGAAGTCTTCTCGTCAGCAATGACTTGTGCCGAGAATCGGGCGAGAGGATTCTGGAGGTCCACCCACATATCCAAACTAAACAAGCATACAAAGCAGTCACATAAAAAGAAGTAAATTGTCCACAAAGGGTTAAGATTATTCGTCAGGATTTTATTACTTTTCCTATAAAGTAGGTGAAATTTATGCTGCATAAGCAGTTTTGCCATTATTTGTTGACTTTAATAACTGCTCTCACTAACAGCACACTTTCAATACAATGTCAACCTGTAAAACAAAAGAGCTTTGTCGCGTGTTTGTTCTAGGTAAAATAAAGTACTTGACAAGTCTGACAGAAATAATAACAACTCACATTAGGACTTTTATTTGGGAGGTAGATGGGCAAGTCACGTGCAACAGTGGATGCATTTGAGGCAACCAGAAGAGGTAAGAGAACCAACTCAGCATGAGACAATGACCAGAAGTTGCGAGTACCACACAACACATGTCCCTGCATTATCACACACCCATATGTGGAGTCTGCTCCCTCAGCAAATTTTTCAAGTTCACTCTGTAGGACAAAGATAGAAAAACTGAATTAATAGTTCAACCTTTACAAATTTTCATATATAATGAAGTGCTGCTGCATGCCAAGTGTTCACACATGCTACATTCTTGTTTTACAAACTTTTTGAGTTAAACACTTAAAATATATAAGTGTCATTGCACAAAGGACCACTTGGAAAGGGGCCTTTCATTATAATCAACACAATTTTTTTTTTTTTTAGGAAATGTGCCCATATAACCATTTACAAATCTACATAAATGCAGGAGTTAAGTTGAGATTTAAAAAAGTTCACGAAATGTTAGGCATTTTAAAAATATACTTCTGCACTATCACAGTGATGAAAATCTTTACATAGAAGACCTCCATTTTCACCATACACAAATGTTTAATGTCAATCTGGAAAGATGTATACAAATACAAGCATTCTGTACTGTAAAATGGAAACAAATGTGCTGGACAAAACAATAAGATATGCTACCTATGGTTTGCATTAACAAAAGACTGTCATTATAAAAATGTGGCATATCAATCTTAATTTACAATTTCATATAAGCATCTTACCTGCAAATTATGTTGCTCTGAAGGTATAAGGCACTCTGCACAGCCCGTCAAGTGGGAAAAACCATGTTGGTCCTCGCAGCCCATTGCTCGTGACAGCAACTCATCCAGCAATGCATAGCATGGCTAAAACATGAAGAACATCACATTCTTACACTATTTACTCATAGAAAAATAAACTTGCACTTATATATCCATTGCAAACAATTACATTCTAGCACGTATCACGGAACATCTATTTGCATGTCCTACTTGTATTTAGGTTTCTCCGCGTAGTCCCTTTTGACTTTTCTAAATATACCGTACTACAAATCTTTCAATATTTTTCCATAGCTATTTACAAAGATTCGTTCATTTCAAAATTGTTTCATTATAAAATCATAAACAGTACATGTAATGCAATACCTTTCCCAATCCAAAATATTCATAGCAGAAACTCCAATGTAACATAAGCAGGCTAACTTAACATTTGCAAGCATTAATTACTCTTTCCAAAAGTCCTGCTCCATGAACTCATGATTTTTATTTTTGGTAAGTATCAGAAATAATATCTAGGAAGGAAACTGGTTAATTTATCTACTGAAAGTATTCCTAATAAAGGAAAGCCTTCACTCCCAGCAGAAATCATACCAAGACACTATTTAATGATCTCTATTTTGACCTATCATAATATTCTTTACCTTTCTACCATTCTCAGTTTCACAACAGCTACCAAATTTTTTTGCCATGTTAGTTTTTTATACAATACTATATACATAGAGAACTTGAGAGTATGAAGACAATCATTAACTAAAATATTTGGCATTTTTGTATGGATTCTTCTATTTTCAGTTTGAGTTAAAAATATACAGTGTATACCAAAATATATGTTTTTTCAGGATTATTTTTTTTAATTAACTTACCCTGATGTCTCTCTTTAGTCTTTCAACATTTGTTGCTGAAGTCAGTGTGTCCAATCCAAGGAGAAGAACTAGGGAAGCAAACATCAAGTCTAATAGGGAGCCATCACAACTGTCTCCAATGGTCTCGCTTCCTCGAATTAAAACTAGTCGTATGCTGAAGAAAATAACTAAGTTACTGGTGGCTGTTAAAATATTCAGTATACTACAAAAAAATGTAAATACTGCAGAGCTAATAATTGAGAAAATATAAAAAACAAAATTCACTAATGCATATTGATAAAAATGTAGCATACCACAAAGAAATACATAAATTACAGGCAGATAGACCAAGAAAATGAGAAATGCTTTTCTATCTGACTCATTTGTGTTTCCACCTTTCACCCTTGTCCTTTTATCTTATTTTCCCTCAATTTGATAAGCCTTTCCTTGTCTACATTGTTTATTCCCTCAGTATTTCTGTATTTTTCATTCTGGTCCTTCTCTCCTCTGGAGTTGTCAGTTTGAATTCCCTTAATCTATTTCATATCTCAGGCTCCTTAGTTTGGGTATAATACTAGCCATGTTGCAAGGGAAGGGAATTGTCAGGAAAGCACCAAGCTATTATGACTATATAGCACTAGGAAAGGGTCAGGATAAGGATTTCGAATGGGTCAGGGAGGGAAGGAATGTTGCCCAACCACTTGGACGGTTATCTTGAGATGATTTCGGGGCTTAGCGTCCCCGCGGCCCGGTCCTCAACCCAGTCTCTTTTTTGTTACATTCCCCCCCAGGGATCAGCCCATAGCAGCTGTCTAACTCCCAGGTACCTATTTTACTGCTAGGTAACAGGGGCATCAGGGTGAAAGAAACATTTTGCCCATTTGTCTCCGCCTCCACCGGGGATCGAACCCGGAACCTCAGGACTATGAATCCAAAGTGCTGTCCACCCAGCTGTCAGGCGCCCATGAATACGGTCGGGGAATGAACGCCGACCTGTATGAAGCGAGACTGTTGCTCTACCGTCCAGCCCAAGTGGTGGACTAGCCATGTTGCAAACCTCTAGTTATTTTCAACCTTTTTTCTGGACTTCATTATATGCAGAATAATTGCTATTGACATTATCTTATCAATATGTCTAGTTCTGTCATTCTCTCATTCTGATATCTATAATTATCTATAATTACCAATAGAAAATGGACAGAACCATTTCTGTCCCGCCCAGGATTCGAACCCAGAATTCTCGAGTATGCGTCAGGAATGACTCGACTGTACTACTGGGACACCAACTAGTGGGGATCACTTTACTAGTGGGGATCACTTTACTAGTGGGGATCACTTTACTAGTGGGGGATCACTTTACTAGTGGGGATCACTTTACTAGTGGGGATCAGTTACTAGTGGGGATCAGTTACTAGTGGGGATAATTACTAGTGATAACCCACTAAAAGGGCTCATGTGAAGCCACAACTAACTCAGAAATATATATATATCAAATTTACTCTTTAATGAAAAATATTGTATACACATTATAAATAATATTAGTACTGTATTTTTTTTTACACTACAGTAAATGTTACTTATGGTGTTGACATAACTTACCTATCATGATATGTCTTCCATATGAGATTAGCATTTTGTGTCCTTGTAGTACAAAGCGTGACACCATGTGACTCGCCAAACACATGAATTCCATTTAGAGAACCAATTAAGGCATAAGCTGGCTGAAACAAAATTAATTATTTAATAGACTATTTAAAGTTATTTTAATATCTTAAATTTAGATAAGCAGATGTTGACATTAAAATTTATACCCTATTACTGTACCTCATATTCTACTTACACATTCTACTACTACTCTACATATTTTCACACTCAGAAATCTGAGGATTTATAAATTATTAATTGAATTAGATTGGTCGATATATTTGTTATCATAAATTATTAAACTGACTAGCTGTGATTAAAATGCATTTCTCGTATTGTAACAAGCTCATTAAATCTGAACATACAGTACTCAGTATGCATCTAACCTTTGGGTTAGGTACATATATTTTGCCTCAAATTGCCATGATGTTGAGTCAAATTGCAGGAAACAATGCCCTCACACCACCCAAAAAATACCACAGGGTTCATCCCTTGTTATGAATTATCTTATAGAAGTGATTTTGAGATCTAATTCAAATTTTTTTGTTTGTTTATATACCTGTATAAAGACAATCACCTCAGGTAAGTTTACCTCAGGTAAACTATGTTCATGGTATCTTGTACTGTACTGTATCTATTGTGCAGTTCAATATGAATATTCAAATAATGCAGCACCCCATGTCCATGTACCTGTAACTATTGTATTCACAATCACTAGCCTCTGGTTACATTCTTTAGGTCTGCATAAACATAGTACAGAAGTCCACATAATTATCCAAATCCCCCCCCCCCTCATGAAACTTACAGTTGCATGTTGCATAGATGAAACTCAAACATTGTAACATACTGGAAAAATGTACCACTTCACATAAAACAGATGTTGTTGATTTGAGGATATTATCAACTAACATTATGCATCACTTCTGTGTTATTTCGTTATAAAATTACCTTATTTCTGCATAAAATTAAGTTCTTTCATTCTTGCATTTATTACCAATATTGCCAACCAATATTATATTTAATTTATGTTTTATTTACATAATTCTAAATGGCATGGTTGGTTATAAGTAGCTTTTGATAACTCATTGGACGTTCAGTACAGTTGGGTATGGTTTAATCATTCAGACAACAATTTGACAAAGCTTGTTTTGGTTTGTTAAAACCATATACTGTATATTGTCATACGCAGTGACAAGCCCTATTTGGATAACTACAAGAAACTGGAAGGTAGTTGGAAAAGTGACAGGCCATATTGTACATAAGACTTTAAAACCTACATAATGTAACCCAATGTAACCTAATTCAACCTAACTTAATATTACCCTCTCCTAGCTTAATGATATAACATATTTATTTATTTATTTATTTATATACAAGAAGGTACATTGGGTTCGTGAAAATACATAGCATAGTATTTACAATCTTGTAAAGCCACTAGTACGCGCAGCGTTTCGGGCAGAAACGCTGCCCGATATTCAGTTTAACTATTAGGAAATCGGCTATATGCAAAACGGCCATTACAAATTTTAACCTTAGCCCCCCGCTAAATAAGGGGCAACTCGTTTTGACACCATTAAGGTATAATTATTAATACACACACCATCACTAGTGGGGTCCTACCACACTCAACACCACCACCACTTGTCAGAACAAGTCCTGCCTAAAAACGTCCATCTAATATTAAACTTTCCCGCACTAACATTAAATGTAGCAGAAGGACTGACAACCACACCGACACTACACTTCAGCTGGAGATATAACTGAATAATAATCTCATGCAGCATCCATTCCACCTGTTGCACAGAGTCCCTCCCTCCCTTCGGGGCCTTTTCCACCGACCACAAACTTTGACTTTCCTAGTAATATACTGCGTATTTCCTTGTATTTCACGTGGAATAAACTCTTCAGAGATATACGTACAGGCTTGCCAGGGCCCGTGTGTCGCACGAACAGAGGTACTCCACTGGTAGCGAACAGCCCGACCACTGTACACGACGCCATGTTGTTTACCAGGCGGACACTGGTGCCACATCCCTGGTGCGGCGCACCTCACCTGGCGGCCACTGGTGCCACATCCCTGGTGCGGCGCACCTCACCTGGCGGCCACTGGTGCCACATCCCTGGTGCGGCGCACCTCACCTGGCGGCCACTGGTGCCACATCCCTGGTGCGGCGCACCTCACCTGGCGGCCACTGGTGCCACATCCCTGGTGCGGCGCACCTCACCTGGCGGCCACTGGTGCCACATCCCTGGTGCGGCGCACCTCACCTGGCGGCCACTGGTGCCACATCTCTGGTGCGGCGCACCTCACCTGGCGGCCACTGGTGCCACATCCCTGGTGCGGCGCACCTCACCTGGCGGCCACTGGTGCCACATCCCTGGTGCGGCGCACCTCACCTGGCGGACATTGGTGCCACATCCCCGCTGCAGCGCACCTCACCTGGCGGACACTGGTGCCACAACCCCGCTGCAACGCACCTCACCTGGCGGACACTGGTGCCACAACCCCGCTGCAGCGTACCTCACCTGGCGGACACTGGTGCCACAACCCCGCTGCAGCGCACCTCACCTGGCGGACACTGGTGCCACAACCCCGCTGCAGCGTACCTCACCTGGCGGACACTGGTGCCACAACCCCGCAGCGGCGCATCTCACCTGGCGGACATTGGTGCCACATCCCCGCTGCAGCGCACCTCACCTGGCGGACACTGGTGCCACAACCTCGCTGTAGCGCACCTCACCTTACGGGCAGTAGTGCCACAACTCAGCTTCGTCACACCTCACCTGGCGAACAGTGATGCCTCAGACATGTTGCGTTACACCTCGCCTAGCAGGCAGTAGTGTGCTTCATTTAACAAGTTATTGTCATCCGCACATTGATCGGGTATTACGTATAATACGCTATTTATAGTGTGTTATTTCGTAACTTTTGTAGCCATGCAGCTGAGAGAGAGAGAGAGAGAGAGAGAGAGAGAGAGAGAGAGAGAGAGAGAGAGAGAGAGAGAGAGAGAGAGAGAGAGAGAGAGAGAGAGAGAGACAGACAGACAGACAGACAGACAGACAGACAGACAGACAGACAGACAGACAGACAGACAGACAGACAGACAGACAGACAGACAGACAGACAGAGACAGAGAGAGTACAGACAGGTGAATGTGTATCACATGTCTGAATGCGTATCACCAACAGGTGAATGCGTATCAACACAATGAACATAGGTGCATTATTGTACTGCTCACATATGAACACGGGTGTGTTAATGCGGTATAGTGGTACAAGAAACAGTGTCTTTATGGTAATATGATGAGGAGGAAGGTGAAACTGAGGGGATCACTAATTACTCACAATACGTTTCACTCACAACTCCCTTATTCATTTAACCCTTATAATACGATCTGCATATGACAAAAGATGTGATAACTAAGAAGTTTTGATAAATAACAATGATAATACTCTCGTGCATCATTTCTTTAATGTATAATTTTGTTGTGTGTATGGTACTTGTGTATATGGTGATGGTGTGGACCGCAGTGGTGTGGTTGGCGCTGGGAATGAGTAATTTCGCCCTGGGAGTCATTAGGGCCCACCAGATGACTCTCCTGAATAAACGACACTGGTACTACATCTTCCTGCCCCAGCTGGAGCGGTTGAAGTCCCTGCCCCTTCTCGGGAGGTTCATTTGCCCCTTGGTGGTCTTCCCCAAGGAGCTGTCTGCCTGGGTGACCCGCATGCCGGTGCTCGGCTCCTTGGTCGCCTTCAACTACCGCGTAAGGCAGGTGTGTGACCTGTGGCTGCGTCTGGATGACGTTGAACTCTGCTCCTGGCACGTAGCCACCCTCGTGGCGGTCGGGATGGGCGTCTATGTCATCGCTCTCACCGCCTGGGCTCTCGTCCGGTCCTTATACGTTTCCTTCATCGCACACCTGGATGTTAGAAACAATATCATCCTCTCCACGAGGGAACGTTGTTGACATCCTAGCCACCTCTCCAACCACTTAGGCTGGACGGTAGAGCGACGCTCTCGCTTCATGCAGGTCGGCGTTCAATCACCGACCGTCCAAGTGGTTGGGCATCATTCCTTTCCCCTGTCCCAGCTCAAATCCTTATCCTGACCCCCTCCAACTCACCTTACCCTGAGTTGCTCAGGGACTGGTGTAGAGACTCGTGACTCTTGAAGCTCTCCCTCCGGAACGTGCTGGTAAGACTCGTGACTCTTGAAGCCCTCCCTCCCGGACGTGCTGTGACTCTTGAAGCCCTCCCTCCCTCCGGGACGTGCTGTGACTCTTGAATCCCTCCTTCCGGGACGTGCTGTGACTCTTGAAGCCCTCCCTCCGGGACGTGCTGTGACTCTTGAAGCCCTCCCTCCGGGACGTGCTGGTGAAGAGCACGTTTGTTGAGTAAAAGTGCCCGGCCTCTTGGACGGTCGGAGACTGAAACGCCGACCTGCATATTACAAACACTCAGGTCCGATAGGAGAGAAATTATTGACTCCCAACAGCCTGAAAGCACCAGAATAAACCAGGACCAGTTACGGTCCGAAACCTATGTTTATTGACAGCACAAAACGGATCTCCCAATCCTGAACACTCTAGGTGGAAACTCTGTGAGCAGGAACTGGGGTATGATCTCGTGCACTACATCACTAAATGCCCAGTTATTAGACCATTCAGACCCGTTGGCATGAGGTACCTGGATCTTTGAAATTACTTTATTAACTCTCATGTTCTTGAGGATATCCTCATACTGTACCCAAAATTTGACAGTGCAACCTTATTTATTTATTTATATATAATTACATTCTTGTAAAGCCACTAGTACGCGCAGCGTTTCGGACAGGTCCTTTATCTAATTTTTTTTTTAAACTAGTAAAATTTATAAAAATGATAACAGGTACATTGCAAGAAAAAAATGAGAGAAATTTGTAGGTATATTAAAGCACATAGGTAGCTCAGATTGACTGCAGTCACAGCTTGAATGGTAGTTTAACAAAAATTAATAGGCACAATGCAGCATATAGCTAGCACATAAAAGAACTGCTACTGCTGAACATATCGCCCTTCATGACTAAGCATCCTGCGAGGGGACAGTTTAGTATCACTGCTACCTTCTTCACTCTCGTGTTCTTAGTGATATCCTCATAATGCACTCAAGAGTTTGCCAGTGCAGACAACTGATCACATGCCTCTGTATGACTAACTATCCTGTGTGATGAACATTTTTAGCATCACGTAGCTAGTTTTTGACATACTCTGTACACATCTTCATAGTGTGCACTCCATACTCAAGTGGAAAGGAACTCTGCTAGGTTTTAAAATACAGCTGGAAAAGATCATCAGGGCAAATGGGGGGGACCTTTGACAAGCTGCCGGCTTCCTGTCCTCGTCGAGGCCACTGGTATTAGTGGCCCTTGTTCGTCTTACATCTAACCTTTTGTAGAAATTGTCTAGATCAATATCCTCCAAGTTTAATATTTTAAAAGTTTCGATGAGATTAGCCCTGTCATGTCTGGTTTGCAATATTAAATTAAAATTTTGCCCGAGGGGCGAGTTTGCAGTATTTGTTAGTTCTGCGGTCCTCAACCGTTCGACTTAGTTTAGGAATGATTCTTGTCGCCCGCTGTTGGACTTTCTCCTAAGCTGAGTTGTCTTTCTAAAAAGCTTGTCAAAGGTTCTCCCCCATTTGACCTGAGGATTTTTTATAGCTGGATTTTAAAATTCAACAGTTTGGCATTTACGGCTTCGGCGGTAATTGGGTTTATAACTCTTTGGGTAAAAGAGCTTTACCTGAGAGCCACTAACAATTGTGGCCTCGACGAGGACAGGAAGCCGGCGGCTTGTCGAAGCCCCCCCCTCCCCATTTGCCTCTTCTGCTTTCAATCCTACATTGTGGTTTGAAACCGCTGGTCCTTGTTTGTGTTACATCTGACCTTTTGAAAATGTTGTCTAGATCAGTGTTTCCCATACGTATGTGACTCATACGTCAGGCTGCGAGCAGCCGCGTCCAACAGCCTGGTTGATCAGTCCGGCAACCAGGAGGCCTGGTCGACGACCGGGCCGCGGGGACGCTAAGCCCCGGAAGCACCTCAAGGTAACCTCAAGGTAAGGTTCCCAAATTGTTCCGTATTTTAAACGTTTCAGTGAGATTAGCCTGTCATGTCTGGTATGAGAGTCGACGTAGGTCTGGACTGAGTGTTCCCTGGTGTTGCGATTTTTTTTTTATTAACACAGTCGGGTTTACAGTCGGGTTTACAGTCGGGTTCGTTCTCGACGCACACTCGAAAATTCCGGGTTCAAATCCCGGGCAGGACAGAAAATATTGGGCACTTTTCCTTTCACCGTAACCGGTGAATTATTATAATTATTATTATAAAACACACTGAAATCACAATAGCGTGACGCATCAAATGAACAAATCCACAAGGGCCATGACGAAGGTTCGAACCTACGTCCGAGAGGATTAAGGCAGCGTCTGGGATTAAGGCATCCCAGACGCTGCCTTAAACGTTTCAGTGAGAGACGCTTTATCCCGGACGGTAGAGCGACGGTCTCGCTTCATGCAGCTCGGCGTTCAATCCCCGACCGTCCAAGTGGTTGGGGGCACCATTCCTTTACCCCGTCCCATCCCAACTCCTTATCCTGACCCCTTCCAAGTGCTATATAGTCGTAATAGCTTGACGCTTTTCCCTAAAAACTCCCTCCCTCGGACGTAGGTTCGAACCCTTGTCACGGCCCTTGTGGATTTGTTCATTATTATAATAATAATAATAATAATAATAATAATAATAATAATAATAATAATAATAATAATAATAATAAATTATTATTATTATTATTATTATTATTATTATTATTATTATTATTATTTAAGTAAAATTACTTTAAAAAAGGATACATGAAGAATGTAAGACTAAAGGTAAGTTTTTTACTGAGGTCTACAAGGGGAATGGTCGTTTCGGACACGAGACGATCATACGAAGTTCGTTTTCTGTTTGTTAAAACCGTGTATATTTCTTTCCTAGGCTATATTAGCTTAGTTTAGACAGTATTTCACTCAGTTTTATTAGGTTAGGTTGAGCTAGATTAAGTTAGGTAGGGTTAAAAATAAAAATACACAAGACGATTTTAGAATCGTCTTGTGTACGATGTGACGTATCCAATTGAAATAAGTGTATATCTAATAAGAAGAATAAGAAATAAGTTTATTTATGTGACGTATCCAAGGCAAGGAGTCAAGAAGGACTGTGCCACAAGCGACCAGTGCGCAGAGCGTGTGTCACTGTTGTGTTGTTTACACCCAACAGCTGAGAGGCGCTCCGCGTGGCTGTAGTAGCGTGGGCCATACATTGGTACGGGAGTAATATTTGGGAGAATTTTCTAAAATTTGTTTGAGTGGCATATACCTATTAGCAGAAGCATCAGTTGAAAGATAACGTTCCCAAACGTCAAGTGTCCAGCCGAAGGCCCGCAGTAGTCTGCAATATAATTTATTTATTTATTTATTTATTTATGCATATACAAGAAGGTACATTGGGAATGTGAGGATACATAATATGGTAATTACAATCTTGTAAAGCCACTAGTTCACTATAAGGGAAAGTTCCATGGCCCATACATAGACTAGAGACTGACTAACTTCAGCAGCCACATACAACACAGCTAAAAAAAAAGTAAAAAACGGTCGGTATACTTTCTAAAATCAGATATTATGTTCCCCACACTGCTCTCCTCTCCTTATACTACGTGTTAATATATCCCTATCTTACATACGGTATCTGTGCACGGGGTTCAATCACTGCAAATTACCTCAAGCCTATCATCACTCAGCAAAAATCTGCTTACAGAACTATAACAAACTCTATCTTCAGACAACACACAGTCCCTCTGTTTGTCCCTTAACATGCTAAACATACACGCCACACATTCTCACGTGCAATCGACATGTACAAAACCCTTGTTCCTAAATGCTAATCTTGATCTGAAGCTTTTCCTTGATAGGTGTAATAGAACCCATGAGCATCACACCAGCAATAAATATCTCTTTAATATCCCCAGTCAAACTAAATCTGTGCAAATAAAATAAATAAAACGCCATGCAAATAAAAGGACGCAGATTTGAATCCTCATCACGGCCATTGTAAATTTGTTCTTGTGAATAAATATACAGGTATTATTATTATTTTTATAGTCAAACTCTGACAACTGGGGTGTGAACTGCTGTGCTACAAGACCCATAATAATAAATAATATTATGTCGGTGGAAAGTGTAAACAGTTATATTTATTGTAGTGAAATCTTCTAAATATAATCATTGATATAACCCTTACCCTGCCTAAAAGTTATGAATGGCAAGTAGAAACAATTCTATTACACCTATGAAATGGTATTTTGAGAAAGGCTAATGGAGCAGTGCAGTTTTTTATGCTGTTGAAGTAGCAAGTATTTTCTCTTCCACACACTAACCATAGCTGATGATATATAATACCTGACTGGTATAATTATTTTGTGTACCACATTAAACACTACCGAATCTCTGTTTAGGGATGGTAAGATTTTTAGCTTTTAAATTTTCTCCTAAAGTTGCAGATGAATTAGTGTCATAAACATTGCCTGATTTAACCAGGGTGTTAGAAATAATGAACTTCCCCTCTATCACTTCAAAGAAAACTATTGTGCAGAGTGGCTCTCTTACTGAGCAAGAGTCACTTAAATTTTTAATTGTAAGTTGCAAACACAGCATATGCAAAATATTGTGCCTGATAATATCTACTCGAAACGCTATGTATGTTAATGGCATTAGGCATAGTGGCATGTAAAAACACCAATGTAATTTACTCTCACAAACTTAATTTTCCTAATGTAAATAAATAAATAAATAAATAAAATAGTGTTTATAAATATTGTTCAGGAAGGGTCCCCCGGGCTCATTCTTGACCCACAATCAAGAATTCTGGGTTCGAATCTCGGGTGGGGCAGAAATGGTTGGATGCACTTCCAATGCCTAGCAGTAAATATGTACCCAAGAGTTAGTCAGCTTGTGGGGTTGCATCCTGGGGGGAGGGGGGGTGGTGTCAGCAGTTCGACTTTGGGGAGATCTCGATATAAGTAACATTTATACAGTATTCAAACTAGCTGCCTCTCCTCTGACACAATGAATTAATTGTTATATTATTTGTATAAAGTTATTTTTAATTGAAGCTTGTATTGAAAGAAAAATTAATATTAAATAAATACATATGTTGTGATTGGTTTGGTTAAGTTTTAAGGTATAGTTAAGAAAACTATAGTGTATTTACTTTGAAGCTAGTGGTTGCCAATATTTTTACAGTAGCCGTAAACCTACCAACTAATGTAATATGATAATGGCTTTCTTATCTTAAAGAAGTTAGATATGTACCTGTAGTTCTGAGCAGGTTTTACCCTTCCAAAATGTTATACAGTACTGTACTTAGTTTTTTGTTTAAAATTATTTAACTTTGTTTTGCCAGTTCTCTGCTTCTTGTGCTGTTTTGGTATTGATTAAAAGCTTCAAGCTCTTGTAAGGAATTAAAATAAAATACAATAACATTAAGTGCTGAATTTCTTCTACTGGGTCCTTTACATATCATGCTATACATATAAATACTGTAAATTGTTTCTACAGAAAGAATGAGTTGTCAGAGAGGTAACACGAGCCGGATACGTTGTCAGAAACATCAGAATAAATCCGTTTTCAAGAACAGCCTCCATGATAGTAGTAAACGCACCAAAATGATCAATAACCTGGAAATTGCTGAAGTAAGAAAGAATTTTTACATTGTTATATGTAATTTGTTCTCATCTTAGAATTTGGATGTGTTAAGGTGACTAACTTTGTGTGATTTGCATTGGTATAGGGGTGTATACCCTTAGTGTAAACCCATACACTTAGTTCCTTCATCTCTGTGTGAACCTCAGATTAAGTCTTGCAGGTTTGGTAGGTCCTAAAAAGTCATCAGATGTCTGACTGTTGACAGTGACTAATGAATCAAACCCTATATTTAACTTTGATCAAAAAACTTCCATAAGTGCTCAAGATCAGTGAATATGTCCCAAGTTGTTAAATGTGATTTTGAAATCTCTTCCTAATGTCTTTGAATTAGAATTATATCTTATTTTATAGTACAGTATTATTTTAATTTGAACTCTATACTTTAATGTTTATATTAAATGTTTTTTGTAAGAAATTTTACATTTTTCAGGTATGTAAAAGATGTCAAGAGGTGATAGCGTGGAAAATCAAATACAAAAAATATAAGCCGTTAACTCAACCCAAAACTTGTGCCAGATGTCACCAAAAGACTATCAAGGTAAATGCCTGCTGGTAAAGGTTGTTTCTAATGTCATACAGCCCAATATACTTTATGGTATACATATAACATTACAGTATGTACAGTTTTGAGTTTAGTTAATTTATTATGCACCTATTCATCCTGTAGAAAATGTTAGAGGTACATAATGAGCTTAGGAAGAGAGCCCCAGTAAATATAGTACAGTAGGTTATGTTACTTTTTTAAAAACTGTGTTAGAACACTATTACAATGCTGTACTTCCTTATTTATGTGTAAAAACAAATTTAATAAAATTATGCATTGTATGTAGTATACCAAGTTTCCCAGTTGCCTGGTCTGACTGGTCTCTGACCAGGCCTCTAGATTAAGTCTGTTCAAATTATGCTGTTAGTGCCTGCAGCTCGTCTTGTGTGTAGGCACCACAGATCTGTTGATTAGGTAGTCTTTGGAGATTATCAAGTGCCAACCTGAACAGTCTGTTGGTAATTTCCCTTATATTTGAGGGTGTGTGTTAAAAGCCTTGGGTCTCGTATATTAATAGAATTCCCTTTTAGTGCACTTAATACAGTCCTACCTTTAAATGGATCTGAGTTGTAGAGTAATACTAGTTTCCCAAATTGTCTTTAGAGCTTAAATGCTTAATCTTGACAAAGGATATTGTTCTTTTACCTTAAACATTTGAGCAAGATATGCTTGAATCATGGTACAATTCATAACATTAAACTTGTTGATATGCTTCAAAGATACGACTGTTCATGTTGAGGTTTCTTTGTGCAAGGATTAAGTGTGAATATTGTCCAGAATAACATAGGAAATAAGGTTGGGTGGCAGCAGTTTATGAAGAGAGAGTAAATGTTTTATTCAAACCATAAACTCATAATGAGCAGCATGCACCTAGTCTTATGAAGTAGTATGAAGCATCAGTGGATTATTTGCTGAGGTGTAGTGGGACTTGTTCTCTATACAGTATTATGATACAGTTCATTAATGACCTTACCGTGACTTTTGAAAACATCAGTGTGGCACAATTGCCTGAATATTATTCTGTGTATGATCCTGGTCACATGATACCCTGTACCACAAATCTTTCCTTGACCCCTAAACTGTGCAGCTATTTAAAAGTACTACATCAAAGTGTGTGTGTTTAAAAGTAGTTAACAAATTGAATCTGTAAAAAATGATAGTGAGTGGAGCACAGGAGGAAATGACAGGTAGCAATTAGAGCAGTGTAAGGGTTAAGGAGCAACCGAATGATTTTTCTAACAAAAAAATGCTTTTCATATTGACTCGACTTTATTTTTTTCTCTGGGCTGATACAGTACTTTCCCTGCCAATGGAAGTGGAGAATTCAAATTTGATTATTGTGTATAACTTGTACTGTATTACTACTGCATTCTAGCTTAGTTCTCAGATTGAGTCTCCCGCAGAGCCTTTGTTTTGTCTTATCATTTGCATATAATTTTTACACAAAACATTTTAAAACTATAGTATATTTTCAGCATTGTTGTCTATTGGCAGGATGCCTACCACATTTTGTGTATTGCTTGTGCAAAAGATCTGGATGTGTGCTGCAAGTGTGGGAAGAAGGAAGAGATTGTTGCTCATAAATCACCCACAGAAATGGTAAGACCAATTTTTTTGTATAATCCTTTGTATCTGAAAAATAAGTAAACCATTAAAATACTGTGTATAAATTAATAATCAATATTTTATCCATAAATCATTTTAATAATTTGTCTAAACTTTAAACAGAAATTCTAAGGCAGTTTTTCATTGCTTATATTTGTGAATAGCAAATGGCTCCAAGGAGTATGACTTTTCATGAATATTGTTCATGTGAAGTTAGAAAATTTAAATGTATTATGAATGAATCCTGAACTTTTATTTGATGTGAGTCTATAGCAAAGAATGTTTCAATGATAATAATAATAATAATAATAATAATAATAATAATATAAACTTTTAAAGCCTATCAAGATTTTTTTATTGAAGAAGACTAAGTAAATTTAAATGGTAACTAATTTAGATTACATGTTGTCTATCTTTGGTATATGACTTATAAAAGGTCTATATTTTGTTTGATGATTTTTCTAGATACATTATACTTCAACAGCTTTGTCAAGGTCTGAGTATGTGGTTAGGATAAGCTGTGTAGTACCGTTTGTATATAGACAGAAAATCATACCAAGCTGAAAAGTATAGAATAATAGGAAGCCTCAGAGCATATGTTAGATTAAGAATGTAATAACAAAACCAAGATACAGATGGAATAATGGTTTTGATGTTTTACTAAATGTTACATCAGTTTCAATTTATCACCTGGAAGTCTGGTCTTGTTTTGGTCAGTTGTAATAGAAAACTTAAAAACCAACCACAGGTAAACTGTGTATTTCCTGCGTGCCTTTAATAAACTTGGGCATCTTTATGTTATATTTTTATATGTTCTAAAGCAGGAGTATTATGTTGTGGTAGTGCCTGTTTAGCTTCACTGTTAAACTGTCTGTTTATTCTCTGAGAGCTTTAATCCTTTAGTATATGAACTCTTAATACAGTTTTGTGGCATTAATACTTTTATCAAATACTGTATACATTTGGGGTTGAAGGCAATATGTTAAAGGTAAATATGGCAGTGAATAATGTATTTGTCACTTCATCAGTTATGTTAAGCACAGTTGTTTGGTCAGTAACTGGATGGGTGACCACAAGGACACAGCCCTGCCCTTGGTTAGGTGGATCTCGACAAGTAAATTAAGGGCTTGCTCTCTTCAGGCGGTTAATCCTCTACCTAAATTAATGATTTATGTGCCCTTTATTACAAGTATTTGATTTATATCTTGAAAGAAAGAGAGAGATTGTGTTTTTGTTGTTTAATATCACACGGAAATTACATTTAGAAAATATATTGCTTGGAAAAAGTCTTGTCAATTTATAAATCATTCAGAAAATTAATGTTAGAATCTCTCAAAATTTGTTTATCCTTAGGAACGGTTGCAGACAATGGCACAGCTGGATATGGAGGTGAAATGTCTTTCAGAACGCAGACGACGAGCATATTACAGGTCTGATTATTTTATTTGCATAAATTTACTTGGTTTACCTCTTTGTTTTTTTTTAAACCTGGTTTCTAGGAAGCATCTTGTGTCATCATGTTTTCTTAGAGCTTAAACTAAATTATTAAGTTGTATGTCTTATCTTCATGCATGGCCAGAAAATATTCTTAAAGTTGTAATAACCTCACCCACATACTGTATATGAAAAAAAAAGGAAATTGACAACATTTTGGTTTGTTCAAGGTATTGTAAACCAAAATGTTGTCACTTTCCTTTCTTTTTACATGTATGGGTTGGGTTAATAATTTTCAGCCACAATATTGTAAATTGTTCTCTGCCCGAAGTTGTATATATATTCTTCTATATAATATGTTTCTGTTGGCTTAAGAATAATGTGCAATATTCCTTCATTTCCTGACACCTTTGATCTCTAGTCCTTCATGAAGCATCTGCAAAAATATCTTGGTTGCAATTCTGATATTTATTTTATTTGTACCTTACACTATTTTTGCTCTACACTTTGCTTGTACTGTTGTCAATTATGTAAGCAAAATTATTGCCCACCTTTTCTACAGTGTATTGGATGGTAGTCCAAGCAAATCTTAAAGTATATACTGTACCATGATTTTCATATACAGTGGCACCTCCAAAATCCAGACTACCATGTAATGAATCCTTCAAATAATAAACCGATTCTACTACAGTGGTACCTCGGAATGCGATTGTCCCTGTATGCGAGATTTTCGGAAGGCGAGGTGTATTTACTCCAAAAATTTGTCTCAGAAGGCGAGGGTTACTTCGGGAGGCGAGTTTGGACGCGAGTTTGTTGATACGCGTACAGCCGACCTAGCGCGTTCGTCGCCCCTCCGCCCCGCCGCCCCTCAGTTTATTATTGTCTGGCGCTCAGTGACTACCCCCACATCAATTCTTCTCGCGGATTTTCAGTGTTTTGTTGGATTTTTGGTGATTTGTCTATACAATTTGTTATTATATATCTCACCATGGGTCCCAAGAAAGCCAGTGGTAAGGATAAAGGCCAGAAAGCTCCTGTGAGGATGACAATAGAGGAGAAACAAGAGATCATTCGGAAGCATGAGAACGGTACACGTGTTGTTGAACTTTGTAGGCAGTACAACAAAGCCACATCAACAATATGCACTATACTTAAGAAGAAAAATAAGATTATGGGTGCTAAAGTGGCAAAAGGAGTAAGAACATTAACGGCACAAATACTTGAAGAAGTGGAAAAGTTGTTATTAATTTGGATACACGACAAGGAGTTGAGGGGTGATAGTGTTTCGGAGGCCATTATTTGTGAGAAAGCCAGGGTGTTGCACGAAGACCTTCTAAAGAATACCCCTGCAACGAGTGATGCAGATAAGAAAGAGTTTAAGGCAAGCAGGGGCTGGTTTGAAAAATTTAGAAAGAGAAGTGGTATCCATAGTGTTACAAGGCATGGGGTTATGTGATGTGATTATGGAAGGGGACTCCCCTTCCAAACAGTAACTCCTCTCCTCCTCCCCCCTCCTCACCATCTTCCATACGCCTACAGCACTCGACAGTAAGGTAAGTAATAACTGGAACACAGTTTTGTAGGTTTATTTAGATGAATTAGGTATAAAAATTTAGTTTGATGTGGGGTTTTTGGGGTAGTCAGGAACGGATTAATTCATTTCCCTTTATTTCTTATGGGGAAATTAACTTCGGAATGCGAGTTTTCGGAAGGCGAGGCGTCTCCAGGAACGGATTAAACTCTTATTCTGAGGTATGCCTGTATAAGACTTCCGAGCCAAAATTCTGATTTTTTTGAGACTGGATCTGAATTTTCAATTTGCTGTAATTAAATCTGGATGTAGTAAATTCCAGGTGATCACATTATTCCATTGTTATTCTTAATTATACAATACAGTATAATACAGTAGTAAATATTACTTTTAAAATTTTATTTTTATTTATAAACCTTTTGCTATACAGTACTTACACCGTCTAATATAGATTGTACAATGCAATCAGTTTGATATATTTTATGTAGTCAATGCTACCACTGGAAAAGTCCACACTTTGATCTTTTTCCTATGTGCTGGAGGAAACACATGAATCTTTAAGTTCACAATACTCGTTGCATTTTTCTCTTCCATGTTACATCCGATAATAAGTTAAAATTTCATATTTTACTTACTTATGACAATTATTTGCCTGTGATTTGTGTAATTTGCTGCAATTAAAAAATTAATGTAGTGTTGTGATATCTTGTCATCAAATTTGTTAGAGTTGCCAGCCTTTCTATTAACAGTTTTTTGCTACCCTATTGCATTAGTATTTTGATAAGCATCATGTATTGTTTCATTCACCTGGGTACTAGGAGCCTCGAACAGCCAATTCCCAGCACGGGAGGCGGAGGTTTATCATGTACCGTGTTAAAAAAATATTATTTGCTTCCATTTCAGGTATATTAATAAACTTCAAGGAAAAAATAAGAAAAAGAAGAAACTTGATCAACCTGCAGATGTGTCTGGAAAAGGAGAGGTTAATGAAGAATCTGGTGAAGAGGAAGGGGAAAATGATGAGCCAACACATATCTCATTAGAAGAATACTTCCATAATGCTCGACAGAAATTGGAGGAGCTAAAGAAGGGAATGCTTGATGACAATGACATATTTGAGGATATAGAGGACCTAAGTATTGATAGTGGGGAGGACGATGATTAAGTATATGTTAATTTTGCTTTATGAAACTAGAAATAAAGTCCTCTTGAATAAATAGAAATGTGTGTGGCATTCAGAGTACTGTAGTCACAGAATTATGCAGATTTTGTATGTAATTTTCAATAAATTTTTAATTTATAATAATTTATTGTACTCAGTGATGTTTTATTATTTTTAAAATGTTGAAATAGTAAAGTTCAAGTACAGTATCTTCATGGGAGAGAGAGGGTATATGATACAGGAACTACGTAAGCAAGTTGCCAACAGATAAGGGTCAACTTAAGGGTTTAAGTTGTTGGCAACTGGCAAACATCAAGCTTTTTTTTTTTTTTTTTAAATCAACATTGCTTCAAATATATTAGTTTGACAAGTGCAAATATGAAATATATCTAAAAAGAAACATACTTTAAACATTTTAACATGTTGGATCTGAGAAAGCTGTCAAATCTCAGAATTTTTATAAAGCTGATTGGGATTATGAGGTACAATATTTAAACCTGATGTGTGTAGATTAGGCAACTATAATAAAAGAAGTAGGATATATTGTATTTTAATTCCATATGTTAGGGCCGAGAGTAATATACTGTCTTAGGTCCTTAGCTCTACACTAACATTTCATCCTTTCATTATACTACTAATTTCTCCTTCCACTCTTCCCCACTTATTATTCTCTCTTACCTTCATGACTCCCATAGTTTTGAAAACTTAATACCTCTCCAAGTAATTATTTCCATATTTTTATCCTACAGTTCAAGTCATTGTCTTGCCACTCTATAGGGATCTACAAAGTTCACATCTCATTCCCTTCTCACAAAGATATTGACTACTTTTTTCTTAGACTGTCCTTCAATTTTCTTCTCTTCTACACACTAATTCATAATCGTTTGAAATTTCTCCTCATTCAGCAAAGAAGAATGCATCATCTGCTTGCAAACATGTCTTTAAAACCACCTTATCTCTATCACAATCCACTTCCACACTCATGCCAGGCATTCTTGACTTCACCTCACTTCTATATTCCTTCAAACTTCAAACCTCCTTCATATATATTTATATTTATTTTAAAGAACCAAGGCAACATTACACAACTCTGTTTTACTTCTATACCAACATTAAAACACTTGATCTATACAGCCCCTGCCTGTGCTAAGCTCAGCTGGTTTCTTTCCCCTGGGATGCTACATAAACCATTCACTGTAGGTCCCACATTCGTCCCTATTAACCTTTCCCTTATATTATTGAGATCCAATGAGATCAAAATAAATAAATAAATAAATAAATATATATATATATATATATATATATATATATATATATATATATATATATATATATATATATATATATATATATATATATATATATATATATATATATATATATGTCGTACCTAGTAGCCAGAACGCACTTCTCAGCCTACTATGCAAGGCCCGATTTGCCTAATAAGCCAAGTTTTCCTGAATTAATATTTTTTTTCTTATGAAATGATAAAGCTACCCATTTCATTATGTATGAGGTCAATTTTATTTATTGCAGTTAAAATTAACGTAGATATATGACCGAACCTAACCAACCCTACCTAACCTAACCTAACCTATCTTTATAGGTTAGGTTAGGTTAGGTAGCCGAAAAAGTTAGGTTAGGTAGTCGAAAAAACATTAGTTCATGAAAACTTGGCTTATTAGGCAAATTGGGCCTTGCATAGTAGGCTGAGAAGTGTGTTCTGGCTACTAGGTACGACATTATATATATATATATATATATATATATATATATATATATATATATATATATATATATATATATATATATATATATATATATATATATATATATATATGTCGTA
This sequence comes from Procambarus clarkii, assembly GCF_040958095.1. NCBI lineage: Eukaryota > Metazoa > Arthropoda > Malacostraca > Decapoda > Cambaridae > Procambarus > Procambarus clarkii. The sequence goes on from NC_091189.1 coordinate 4,246,620, forward strand.
CCTAGTAGCCAGAACTCACTTCTCAGCCTACTATTCAAGGCCCGATTTGCCTAATAAGCCAAGTTTTCCTGAATTAATATATTTACTATAATTTTTTTCTTATGAAATGATAAAGCTACCCTTTTCACTATGTATGAGGTCAATTTTTTTTTATTGGAGTTAAAATTAACGTAGATATATGACCGAACCTAACCTAACCTATATATATAGGTAAGGTTAGGTTAGGTAGCCAAAAAAAGCTAGGTTAGGTTAGGTTAGGTAGGTTAGGTAGACGAAAAAACATTAATTCATGAAAACTTGGCTTATTAGGCAAATCGGGCCTTGCATAGTAGGCTGAGAAGTGAGTTCTGGCTACTAGGTACGACATATATATATATATATATATATATGTCGTACCTAGTAGCCAGAACGCACTTCTCAGCCTACTATGCAAGGCCCGATTTGCCTAATAAGCCAAGTTTTCCTGAATTAATATTTTTTTTCTTATGAAATGATAAAGCTACCCATTTCATTATGTATGAGGTCAATTTTATTTATTGCAGTTAAAATTAACGTAGATATATGACCGAACCTAACCAACCCTACCTAACCTAACCTAACCTATCTTTATAGGTTAGGTTAGGTTAGGTAGCCGAAAAAGTTAGGTTAGGTTAGGTTAGGTAGTCGAAAAAACATTAGTTCATGAAAACTTGGCTTATTAGGCAAATTGGGCCTTGCATAGTAGGCTGAGAAGTGTGTTCTGGCTACTAGGTACGACATATATATATATATATATATATATATATATATATATATATATGTCGTACCTAGTAGCCAGAACTCACTTCTCAGCCTACTATTCAAGGCCCGATTTGCCTAATAAGCCAAGTTTTCCTGAATTAATATATTTACTATCATTTTTTTCTTATGAAATGATAAAGCTACCCTTTTCACTATGTATGAGGTCAATTTTTTTTTATTGGAGTTAAAATTAACGTAGATATATGACCGAACCTAACCAACCCTACCTAACCTAACCTAACCTATATATATAGGTAAGGTTAGGTTAGGTAGCCAAAAAAAGCTAGGTTAGGTTAGGTAGGTTAGGTAGACGAAAAAACATTAATTCATGAAAACTTGGCTTATTAGGCAAATCGGGCCTTGCATAGTAGGCTGAGAAGTGAGTTCTGGCTACTAGGTACGACATATATATATATATATATATATATATATATATATATATATATATATATATATATATATATATATATATATATATATATATATATATATATATATATGTCGTACCTAGTAGCCAGAACGCACTTCTCAGCCTACTATGCAAGGCCCGATTTGCCTAATAAGCCAAGTTTTACTGAATTAATATATTTTCTCTAATTTTTTTCTTATGAAATGACAAAGCTACCCATTTCATTATGTATGAGGTAATTTTTTTTTATTGGAGTTAAAATTAACGTAGATATATGACCGAACCTAACCAACCCTACCTAACCTCACCTAACCTGTCTTTATAGGTTAGGTTAGGTTAGGTAGCAGAAAAAGTTAGGTTAGGTAGTCGAAAAACAATTAATTCATGAAAACTTGGCTTATTAGGCAAATTGGGCCTTGCATATTAGGCCTAGAAGTGCATTCTGGCTACTAGGTACGACATATATATATATATATATATATATATATATATATATATATATATATATATATATATATATATATATATATATATATATATATATATATATATATATATATATATATATATATATATATATATATATATATATATATATATATATTATATATATATATATATATATATATATATATATATATATATATATATATATATATATATATATATATATGTCGTACCTAATAGCCAGAACGCACTTCTCAGCCTACTATTCAAGGCCGGATTTGCCTAATAAGCCAAGTTTTCATGAATTAATGTTTTTTCGTCTACCTAACCTACCTAACCTAACCTAACCTAGCTTTTTTTGGCTACCTAACCTAACCTTACCTATAAATATAGGTTAGGTTAGGTTAGGTAGGGTTGGTTAGGTTCGGGCACATATCTACGTTAATTTTAACTCCAATAAAAAAAAAATTGACCTCATACATAGAGAAAATGGTTGCTTTATCATTTCATAAGAAAAAAATTATAGTAAATATATTAATTCAGGAAAACTTGGCTTATTAGGCAAATCGGGCCTTGAATAGTAGGCTGAGAAGTGAGTTCTGGCTACTAGGTACGACATATATATATATATATATATATATATATATATGCATGCATGCATGCAATTGACGATCACTAAACACTGATCATTTGTATGCGGAAAATCCACAGAGAAATGGGAAAGAGAGATGAATGTTTTGGCCGATCTGGGCCTTTGTCAACACCTGACTGAAAGAAATCACAAAGGAAGAGTGGAGGCAGACACTAGATCCTAACCACCATCTCCTTGGGAAAGAATTAACCAGAAAAAGGTATAGATTAGCTTAGAGTGGTCAGAAGGATTTAAGCGGTAAAATCCTTCCGCTTAAATATCTTCCTATATAATTACGAATTTATATTCATTTACATTTATATTTAATAAATATAATTTCATTTCAATTTTAAGTGGGGAGTTTACCCTGAGGTGTTTTCGGGGCTTAGTGTTCTGCGGCCCAGTCGTCGACCAGACCTGTTGCTAGACTGGTCGACCAGGCTGTTGGACACAGCTTTCGAGAAGCAGTACTATATACAGTATTGTATTTAACCAACACTGGATTGTGGATATTTTTTTGCTTGACTTTATCTGAGGATCATAATCTAATGGCCTTGACGGGGACAGGAAGCTGGCGACTTGTCATATAACTAAAGGAGCAAACTCGAATTTATAAATACAACAAACTACTCAAGGGGAGGGAGGGGGGGGGGGACATGTCGAGGAGCCAGATGACAAAGGTGAAGTTGCATGGCAAGTTTGCTGCAAGGGTCAAGTAACCGGTATGCCAGAGACAAGTCTAGTGAGATCTGCAATGGTCATGGAACAAGTATATTTCCCGTTGTCGGAGGACGGGAAGCTTGTACTTGGGTTAATCGAGGTTCCCACCTAGGACAACTACTGACCTTCCCCAGGATGCAACCCCCCCCCACCAACAGTTATTGCCAAACTACCGAATACCTATTTACTGCGAGGACGTAGACCACTGTGCTACAGCACCTTTTGTTTCAGAGGATCAGCAGACACCCAACCCCGCAAATCTGAAAGTAATTGGCGACGTTTCGGTCCGATTTAGACCATTATTAAGTTGTGTAATGACAACTCATTGTTCTTGATATTTACCACTCTTTGGTCCGTCCAGGACGTTTTGGTCCAGGACGGACCAAAACGTCACTTCCTCTATCTTTAAAATTGTTGGTTGGATGTCTAATTTTCAGCCACGTTATTGTGACTTGTTGTCCTGAGGATCAGTGCTTCCACGGCCCAGTCTATGTATCCATTGTTTGCCAGTCTGATTAGTTAGGATGTTTAATTGGTGCTCACATCCTAACATAGGTTCCGTACGTAGCACGGTTGACCAGGCACCCATTAGAGGTGCTCCTCTTCAACTCTATTTTGGGACTATTTTGCACATTCTATCAAGAAGCCGGAAATGTTGACGAAACATTATGCAAGGACGAAGAAGTCGGAATCGTAGACTGAAGGTTGAATATAAAGCGAGAAGGAAAGGTCAACAGAGAAGCAAAAGTATCATTGACTGGATGGTGAGACAAGAAATGGAAAAATATCAATTATTAGGTAGACGATAAGTTTGAGGGTTCCCGGAAGTACAGTCGGGTTCGTTCTCGACGCACAATCGAGTATTACGGGTTCGAATCGGCAGAAATGGTTGGCACATTTCTTTAACCTTAATGACACCTGTTCACCTAGCAGTGAGGAGGTACTCAGGAGTTAATCAACTTGTTGAGGGGTTGCATCCTGGGCGGGGTCAGTAATTCGACCCAGGGAGGGGCTGGTGTCTCGATAAAAGCCTAAAGTATATGAATACATTCTGGCTTCCTGTCCCCCGACACAATAAATTATTATCATTATTATGAAAGCAGAACGGTTGGCGGTGCTTGGGGGGAATTGATATAAATTGATGATGATAATGAGGATCTTATCCTAACCACCTTACCTTAACTTCCTACTCTCACCTTAATTATGTTAACCTGTTTTATCCTAACCTTAGTCTTATCAATAACCTGGACATATGGATCAGGAATAAAATATACCCCGTGGCTTAACAATGTACAATCTTAAGTGTTGTATTCTGTACACACGTTGAAGAAAGACGTCAGCGGAATAGTGTTCAGCTGGCCGTACTAAGCCACACAGTCAACAACAGCAGCCAACTCATCCGGATCCACGGCCACACAACACTCAACTGGAGTGTTGCAACGTAAACACTGACCGCAACATCAGGCTGGAGAACGCACCGTCTTCATCTTCTAGCACAGCTTTTCCTTCCCGTCACTTCTGCTCCCTCCCATTCTGTCTTGTTACTCTTGTCCATTCTGTCCCTCCCATCCCACCCCTCCACCTCCTTGTTGCAAAGCCAGAGATAATTAATCATCATCCCACCCTTCTTGTCACAGTTACAGCCCCGCTCCTGTGCCAGGTAAGTCCTCTACGGGCTCACCATAACCCATGCTACTTATTTATTTTATTTATTTATTTATTTATATACAAGAAAGTACATTGGGTTTGTGAGAATACATAACATAGTACAGTAATTACACTCTTGTAAAGCCACTAGTACGCGCAGCGTTTCGGGCAGGAAACTTGGAACTTTTTGTTCCCAGTAATTGAACCTAAAACAACAACAACCCCTCTTGTCCCTCAATTCTTCTCGTTTCTCAACTGCCGTCCTCGTCCTTTCCCCTCCCTGCGACCCTTCCCTCCCACAAGGTGAGCAGCCTGCTACGCTTCCTGCCGGGCGGTGCCAGTACTGTTTATGTAACCCGGCGCACGTCGGCGTCCGTTGCCGGGAGCTGGGCAGCATGGCTGGACCGGCCAGGAGAACACTAGGTATGCCGGAAGGGTTCATTCGTGACCTGGTGATGGGAACGCTATCACTATTCATTATTATTGACATTTCTTAACATTTCTCTGATAGCGATAAGTAGGTATTTTACGAATATAAATTGTCATCCACCCTTCCGTGGAAATAAACATTCCGTTCACCTAGTTTATTTCCACGGAAGTGTGGATGACAAGAGACAGGATGTTGTTGTTTGAGATTCAGCTACTGGGAACAAGAAGTTCCAAGTAGCACGGGCTGTGGTGAGCCCGTAGTGGACTTACCTGCCACAGGAGCGGGGCTGTAACTTAGGAGACAGGATTGATTGATTGATGATTGATTGATCTTGGGTGACGCGGGAATGAATAGCCTGTAAGTGGTAGATTATTTTTGAAGTGAATTCTAAGCTACTTGACAGTCTGGCGGTGGTTCCAACAAGTTTTGCTGTTGTGGTGGCTATTCTTTGTTTGATCCTGTTTTCTAAGGCTGGTAAGTTGGTTTCCATTCTTAGATTCTCTCGACGCGTCCATATCGGTGCTCCCAGCATTGTTCTGAGAGCATCACATTGAAACACTTGCAGAGTCTCCCATTGGTTATCACTGAGGGATGTAAGAACAGGCGCATCATAGTCAATGAGGGACCTAACCGCTTGAACGTAGTACATTTTGAGTACTGGTAGAGACGAGTCACAATAACGTGACTGAAGATATGACGACCAGACCACACACCAGAAGACGAGGAGACGACGACGTTTCGGTCCGTCCTGGACCATTATCAAGTCGATTTGTGTGTCCAGGACGAACCGAAACGTCGTCGTCGTCTCTTCATCATCTAGTATGTGGTCTGGTCATCACATGATCATTAACATAACTTAACATTTATCACAAATCTTGCCAACTATGAATCTATAATTTACGCCGTGTAAAATTATATGTAAAATTATAAATACTATGTTTAGTCTGGTGCAAAGACGTCAACGTCAGAGTCCAGTAGAGGCGGCAGCCAGCCCCGGGAGCCTCGACCCCCCCGGGAGGCTCGACCCCCCCCCCGGGAGCCTCGACCCCCCCCGGGAGCCTCGACCCCCCGGGAGCCTCGACCCCCCCGGGAGCCTCGACCCCCCCCCCCGGGAGCCTCGACCCCCCCCCCGGGAGCCTCGACCCCCCGGGAGCCTCGCCCCCCCCCCCCGGGAGCCTCGACCCCCGGTCCCGCCACCGCCCCTCTGGACCACTCCAACAACACGTTTTTATCCGTCTTGTCCAGTGATGCATCACGTCTACCAGCGGACACTAATGGCCTTCCTTCGTTAAGGAAATTATTTATCATCGTTTTAAAGGAAGAAAGACCGACGTATTAAGGAAAATAAATCTCAAGACAGTTTGTGGAGTCTTGTGTTGTTACACCAGAACTGCCTTGTTCGTGGCGTAATGACGTCCCTTAAGACGAGGAGGAACGTCTGGTGCTCACGGGCTCACCATAGCCCGTGCTACTTGGAACTTTTTGTTCCATGTAGCGAATCTTTAACAACAACAGTCTGGTGCTCGTTCTTAAGAACACGTACCATCGTTCCATGTTCTTACAGCAGCAACAAAGAAAAAGACGGAGGTAGAGAGAGACATAGAGTGTATATATATTTACTATTTGTGCCTGCAGAAGCAATCTTTTAGCTCTTGGGCCCCGCTTTTCTAACCGATCTATTTTTCCTCTATTATGTGTACTACATTTATTTATCTCTAACACACACACACACACACATGTCCCCAGGAAGCATTTAACTCCCTGGTACCTATTCAATAGGTGAACACCTAGCATTAGAAGTTGTGATATCAGCTAACTAGGTGAACACCTAGCATTGAAAGAATCAGGGTGAAAGAAATTCTAGGATCTTGACCAGAAAGAAACCTTTCACCTATCAGAGTGAAAGAAACTCTGTCCATTTGTTTCCGCATCGGCCGGGAATAGAACCCGGGCCCTTAGAACTACGACCTCAGAGCGCTTTCCACTCAGCCGTGAGGCCCCTGCGTGCGTGCGTGTGTGTGTGTGTGTGTGTGTGTGTGTGTGTGTGTGTGTGTGTGTGTGTGTGTGTGTGTGTGTGTGTGTGTGTGTGTGTGTGTGTGTGTGTGTGTGTGTGTGTGTGGATAATGACAAAATTACATTTGCTTGCTGAGAAAATATAGATACCTGAATTTTCCCTCTGACCACACGTAGCACCACTACGCCTAGGTCCCCCTCACCACTATGCCACTCTAGTTCACATAAGACTGCTTCTGATGTGACCTTTCCTTCCAATGTTTTCATGACGGACCTGTGAGAGGCGACGAGTCACAATAACGTGGCTGAAGTATGTTGACCAATCCACACACTAGAAAATGAAGCGACGACGCCGTTTCGGTCCGTCCTGGACCATGACTCAAGTCGAGACCATGTTCAGAGTGTTTGGGCCATTACGGTGCCTGTGTCGTATACACAGTGTGGCGTGTGTGGACGAAGAGGACCCCCTGCAGGTGCCACCCGCCCGCCCGCCGCCCGCTGCCCGTCTCCCGCCCGCCGCCCGTCTCATCCACGCCCGCCGGGTAGTCCTCCACCCTCCGTCCAGTCACACCTTCCTTCATCACCACTCGCTGCTCCTGACAAGCAAACTGTGCTCACAACGTCTTGCCCAATCACATGTCATTTTATTGTAATTAATAAGACCTTTAAATGGCACGTTGATAAGGAGATAATAAAGTCTCAGGTATAATACATATATAAGGACATTTTTGCTGCCCCATATTATGGATATGTCATGTCACAGTTCTAATAAAACCATGATGTGAGCTGTTATTTAAGAATCCATGGAAGGGGGGGGGCAGGGAGGGTTGAGGTGGCTTGGAGGGTAGGAGGGGGGGGGGATGATGATGGGGGGGGGGATGGCATGGGGGATGGGGAGGTGGAGGGGAGAAAGGGAGGGGTGGGAATGCAGGGTGTGTGGGGGAGGGGGAGGCGGAAACAGAAAGTGAGAGTATAAACAGACGGTAGGAGCTTGGGAGCACAACTGCGGTTAATGGTGGTGCTGCAGATGCTATCTTGAGAGGGCCTGACAGCTGAGTGGACAACGCTTCGGAGTCCTGAGAATCCGGGTTCGATCCCCGGTGGAGGCGGAAACAAATGAGCAGAGTTTCTTTCACCTTGATGCCTCTGTTACCTAGCAGTAAATAGGTACAGTACCTGGGATTAAGACAGCTGGCACGGGCTGCTTCCTGGGTCGGACTGGGCTTGTGTCACCCAGTACAACAATATGTTTGCTGTGCTTATTGGTGGGTTTAGACATAGTATATACAAGCTATATCTAGAAATCCAACATTCTGCTTGTAACTAATTTTCTATGTATGTACTCTTACCTTAATAAAAAATATTATTATTATTATTATTATTATTATTATTATTATTATTATTATTATTATTATTATTATTATTATTATTATTATTATTATTAGTACCGTTGATGGGAGACTGGAAACCCCGTATTTAAGCGTATTGAGCGGGGTCTAATTAGTCCCCCCCCCCTAGGACTTAGGCCAACGAGGCTGAGCAAACGCGCCCAACCACTTCTGTCCCGCCCGGGATTCTTGATTGTGAGGAGAGAACGAACCCGACTGTACTACCGCCACTCCCCGTTACATCCAGAAATATTTCAGTTCCTCTGAAACATGTCAAGTTAGCCGGTGTGGGACGTACTCCCGAGTACCGGAGTACAGGCCGGGCTGTACCCCACAGTACCGGAGTACAGGCCGGGTTGTACCCCACAGTACCGGAGTACAGGCCGGGTTGTACCCCACAGTACCGGAGTACAGGCCGGGCTGTACCCCACAGTACCGGAGTACAGGCCGGACAGTACTCTGGGCCACACCAACTTTCAACAACGTGTTACAATAAGGACAAGTTTACAATTCTGCCACAAGGGGACAACACCCGCAAGTTCCGGGAAGTTTATCCTTTTTTTGCAGCCTCGGGTCTCACCTCTTATCTTCAGGGACAGAAGAAAAAGATAAAAAAAGAGTGATTCTTTACTGGAAGAGTTACAAGCAGCGGGGTGGGAGATAGGTGGAGGGGTGGGCGGAGACGGTGGGCGGCGGGCGGTGGGCAGGAGACGGGCGGCGGGCGGGGGTGGGCGACGGGCGGCGGGCGTCACCCTAGTTATCAACCATCGGTGTAACATTCCACCTACCCGCTCTGGGGCTGCTGGAAGCGCACCTCTCAACGCTCCACCCACGTAGCCTTCTAGAAATAAATATACGCCACTAAGACCTCCCTAACTTAACCAAACTGTATATTAAAATAGGATTTAAGAACCCAGTGTGAGCTTAATTAATATATAGTCCAGGACAAAATACAACTCTGTATATCTATATCTAACAAAAAACAGAATGTTTATCTGTCTCGTTTCTGTTTGAGGCTGGAGGTTCTGTCACTTAGGGGTAGCCTCATCCAACTTTGCAGTGTGACAGGTAAGTGGTCGAGGATGGTCACAGGCCTGGTCGATCCCCATGCACTCCCCGCCCCCCCCCAACCTCTGTGTAAGGTAGGGAAAGATGGTGAGATGAAAAGGAAGTGATGATGGTTGTGCATGGAAAACCTGGCAGTGCCCTGGTAGTGAAGATTGTTACAGTGATAAGGATGAGCAAGTGTACTATAGATGGTTACATTGTTGATGGTACCTGCAGGTGTTGAAGGAGCTCTTTAGTGCTGGTGCCTGCAGGTGTTGAAGGAGCTCTTTAGTGCTGGTGCCTGCAGGTGTTGAAGGAGCTCTTTAGTGCTGGTGCCTGCGGGTGTTGAAGGAGCTCTTTAGTGCTGGTGCCTGCAGGTGTTGAAGGAGCTCTTTAGTGCTGGTGCCTGCAGGTGTTGAAGGAGCTCTTTAGTGCTGGTGCCTGCAGGTGTTGAAGGAGCTCTTTAGTGCTGGTGCCTGCAGGTGTTGAAGGAGCTCTTTAGTGCTGGTGCCTGCAGGTGTTGAAGGAGCTCTTTAGTGCTGGTGCCTGCAGGTGTTGAAGGAGCTCTTTAGTGCTGGTGTCTGCAGGTGTACGAGGACAACTATCACATCGTCTCACAAGATCAGTGTCATCGCTGAAGACTCATTGGTCACCGTTAACACTGACGTGTAAAGTTATGTAGTGATCTGGGCAGTCGGCTCACAACCAGATGGACCCGCGTTAGAGTCCCGGGCAGGTGTCCAGGAGTTAGACAAGTGTTGAGTTACATCCTGAGGAAGGTTAGTGGTTGGCTAAGGGGGACCTCAACAAGCCTAACGAGCTTCTGGTCCCCAGCAACAGGAAATCATAAACATATTCTCATCATTCACAGTTGTAATCAAAACTTAAGATAACGATTAGAGATTTCTGGTTTGTGTTAATAGTTTATTTGTAGTACAGTAATCCTAAAAGCGTTAGACTTGTAGGAGAGGAACACATTAATGAAACTTATATCATTTTGCACAAATTATATCATATATTTGCACAAACATACAAATATTTGCAAATTTCTGAAAATCAGATAGGCTAGAGCGTTCAGATTTAATAATAATAATAATAATAATAATAATAATAATAATAATAATAATAATAATAATAATAATAATAATAATAATAATAATAATAATGTTTCTTAGACATATCTTCAGAATACAAAAGTTCAAGGGTTATTAGACCAGCTTTTACTCTAGTAATTTCAACCTTATTTATTAAATTTCGGCTTTCAACTGGTGGCTGAATGAATTAGATTCTAAGTTACTGTGTGCTACTTCAGAGTCCATTACTAATCAAAATTTGGCGGTCAAAATTTATGCTCAAGTTATCAAATTCAAAATCTCTAAAGTGGACACTGACATTGAACTTTCCATTCACCTGGGGGTGTATGGGGCTCGAACCATGGACCCGACGATTTTATTGACATTCAACTATTTGTCAACTCACCATGAGGCTGCACGGCGCCGCAAGGACGCGCGCATCCGACCCGTCCTCTGTTATGCTGCATCGCATTTTGACGTATAAATCCATAAAGGGGAAAAAAAAACTGATCTAAAAACATAGCGGAGCGCAAATTTGACACGATGTTCTGTTTTCTATTTGTGGGTCCTGGGGTTAGGCTAGGTTCAGATAATGTAGCACATCAGTTTAGTGACGTTGTGAACGCTGGAGAGGACGGGCTGGTTCATTAATGTTAGCGGACTGCGTGTATACCATCTGTATTTTCTCATACATTTATGCACAATGAAATCTCAGTCACGTGAGGAATCTGCGAAAAGCAATTGGAGTCATGATCAGGATTCGAACCTGCACACTGGGTACTCCCAAGCACATGACTTAACAACGTCATGCTCCAAAAGGAATGAAACCTGGGATTCAACTGAATCCTCGAGGAGCCCTGAAGCTTCCAATGAAGCCAAGTCAGGATGTGGGAAACGTTGACTTGTGTTCGATGTGACTTGTATCCGTTTCCACCACTCTTGGTTGGCAACGATATTTGAAGTGTCCTCACACACACACACACACACACACACACACACACACACACACACACACACACACACACACACACACACACACACACACACACACACACACACACACACACACACACACACACACACACCTCCTACAAGGCTCTAACATGCATATTGCTTTGTGTTGTCGCAGCTCCTCGCGTTTATTTCCTTCCTGTTGTACCCCCACAATGTGCCATTACAATCAGTGTTTACGACCGCAGGATTCTCGCGCCTTTCCTTGTGTTCTCCAGAACAAAAAAGATTAAAATGATGACAACTAATTTCAAAAGAAATTATACAAATGATTTTTAATGCTTACCTCACTTCAAAATATTTGACTGTCCTTACAAAAGCTCCGTACAGTGTTCAGTGTTCCCAGACACGTATACCATCCCTGCCTGATCTAAGCTGTGCATAAATCTGTACCAGTTTGTCTGTATTGAATGTTTGCCATTTGCCAGCCTGTGGTTTATTGCTGGCTCAAATGAATCTAGTTACTCCATAACCAGAATAATTCGTATTCAATAATTGTTAAATAATATTAAGTTTGGTTAAGTTTAGCCTGTGTTAAGCTTCCCAGTGACTGATCCTCAACTGGCTTCAGGCTGCCGGACTTTGTTTACTGAAGCGAGGAAGTACATGGCCTAACCACGGCCACCTCAGGTTGGGCTTCCATAGAGCTAGTCTCCTCAACTCCACCACTTGTCTCAGCAGAACCAGGCCGTCAAACATCGTCTACGGTACGCCAACATTTTCCAATGAGAGACAAGGAAATGGTTTTGGCGATTACAAGAGTGTGGGAGACGCCGGGAGAGATATGGTAATTGTTGTGTTGGCACCTGGAGTGTAGGGTAGTGGGAGGTATATAGCGGGGTGGATGACAGCCTAGCATTACACTCTCATATCCTGCACCTTGGGACGACACATCTCCTCACTCTAGCCTCTAAGGTGGGTGCTCTTACTGAAAATAAACATTTTTATCGTGTTACAGAAAATGACTTGACTGCTGGTGGTGGTGGTGGAGAGGGCTGGTGGTGGTGGTGGAGAGGGCTGGTGGTGGTGGTGGAGAGGGCTGGTGGTGGTGGTGTAGAGGGCTGGTGGTGATGGTGGTGTAGAGGGCTGTTGGTGGTGGTAGTGGTGTAGAGGGCTGGTGGTGGTGGTGTAGAGGGTTGCTGGTGGTGGTGGTGGTGTTGGTGTAGAGGCCTGGTGGTGGTGGTGGTGTAGAGGGCTGGTGGTGGTGGTGTAGAGGGCTGGTGGTGATGGTGGTGTAGAGGGCTGTTGGCTGTTGGTAGTGGTAGTGGTGTAGAGGGCTGGTGGTGGTGGTGTAGAGGGCTGTTGGTAGTGGTAGTGGTGTAGAGGGCTGGTGGTGGTGGTGTAGAGGGCTGGTGGTGATGGTGGTGTAGAGGGCTGTTGGTAGTGGTAGTGGTGTAGAGGGCTGGTGGTGGTGGTGTAGAGGGCTGGTGATGGTGGTGTAGAGGGCTGTTGGTAGTGGTAGTGGTGTAGAGGGCTGGTGGTGGTGGTGTAGAGGGCTGGTGGTGATGGTGGTGTAGAGGGCTGTTGGTAGTGGTAGTGGTGTAGAGGGCTGGTGGTGGTGGTGTAGAGGGCTGGTGATGGTGGTGTAGAGGGCTGTTGGTAGTGGTAGTGGTGTAGAGGGCTGGTGGTGGTGGTGTAGAGGGCTGGTGGTGATGGTGGTGTAGAGGGCTGTTGGTGGTGGTAGTGGTGTAGAGGGCTGGTGGTGGTGGTGTAGAGGGCTGGTGGTGTAGAGGGCTGTTGGTGGTGGTAGTGGTGTAGAGGGCTGGTGGTGGTGGTGTAGAGGGCTGCTGGTGGTGGTGGTGGTGGTGGTGGTGTTGGTGTAGAGGGCTGGTGGTGGTGGTGGTGTTGAGGGCTGGTGGTGATGGTGATGTAGAGGGCTGGTGGTGGTGGTGGTGTTGAGGGCTGGTGGTGGTGGTGGTGTTGAGGGCTGGTGGTGATGGTGATGTAGAGGGCTGGTGGTGGTGGTGATGGTGGTGTAGAGGGCTGGTGATGGTGGTGTAGAGGGCTGGTGGTGGTGGTGGTGTAGAGGGCTGGTGGTGGTGGTGGTGTTGAGGGCTGGTGGTGGTGGTGGTGTTGAGGGCTGGTGGTGGTGGTGGTGTTGAGGGCTGGTGGTGGTGTAGAGGGCTGCTGGTGGTGGTGGTGGTGTTGGTGTAGAGGGCTGGTGGTGGTGGTGGTGTTGAGGGCTGGTGGTGATGGTGATGTAGAGGGCTGGTGGTGGTGGTGGTGTTGAGGGCTGGTGGTGATGGTGATGTAGAGGGCTGTTGGTGGTGGTGATGTAGAGGGCTGGTGGTGGTGGTGGTGTAGAGGGCTGGTGGTGGTGGTGGTGTAGAGGGCTGGTGGTGGTGGTGTAGAGGGCTGGTGATGGTGGTGTAGAGGGCTGGTGGTGATGGTGATGTAGAGGGCTGGTGGTGGTGGTGATGTAGAGGGCTGGTGGTGGTGGTGTAGAGGGCTGGTGGTGATGGTGATGTAGAGGGCTGGTGGTGGTGGTGGTGGTGGTGTAGAGGGCTGGTGGTGGTGGTGGTGTAGAGGGCTGGTGGTGGTGGTGTAGAGGGCTGGTGATGGTGGTGTAGAGGGCTGGTGGTGATGGTGATGTAGAGGGCTGGTGGTGGTGCTGATGGTGGTGTAGAGGGCTGGTGATGGTGGTGTAGAGGGCTGGTGGTGGTGGTGGTGGTGTAGAGGGCTGGTGGTGATGGTGATGTAGAGGGCTGGTGGTGGTGGTGGTGGTGTAGAGGGCTGGTGGTGATGGTGATGTAGAGGGCTGGTGGTGGTGGTGGTGGTGTAGAGGGCTGGTGATGGTGGTGGTGTAGAAGGCTAGTGATGGATTCACACACCCATCACTCTCTATGTTTACACTTTCACTCTTAGCTAACACTAAGTATGTGGCCGCTGAGCCCCCCCCCCCCCCCGCCCCCCACCGATACGCACATATTCCCTCCTACTAATAATCTCTCTATTTGAACGCCATTGATTATTTATGCGAGTACTTGTAGCGTGTTGTGCTGCCAGCCTCCTCTGGTTGTTAGTAATGTCTCTCACTCTCTCAACCTCTCCCACCACATACACCTGTATTCCTCCTTTTATAACAGCATCGCCATGTAGTCTGTGCTCTCTCATTACGTGTATGTGCTGACACCAACAATATAAACGGTAAGAGATGAAGAATGGTGTAGAGTAAGCCCAGACGAGGGAGCAGGGGGGGGGGTCAGCGTGTACACTGTGCTCTCTACCACCCAGACGCTTCACACAAGGGCAGTAAAGACGGCCGCGGGGCACAACATTGTTATGTAAAGGAGGGCGTCCAAGACCTGGGCCATACACACTTTCTCTCCCGTAACATACTGTATGGGCAGCTTAATGGGACGCGGCCGGGACCCTTCCTGCTCCCTCCGCCCGTCCTTCACCGCCTCAACCTTCCCCGTAACTGGTGCCCAGGAATGGTATACTCTTTATGAAATGTATTCCAACCATGGAGCAACACGGACAAGGGCAGAAGGCGGAAGTCAAATTAAATTAAGACCAAAAAAGAAAGAACATTTTGAGGTTATCTTGAGATGATTTCGGGGCTTTTTAGTGTCCCCGCGGCCCGGTCCTCGACCAGGCCTCCACCCCCAGGAAGCAGCCCGTGACAGCTGACTAACACCCAGGTACCTATTTTACTACTAGGTAACAGGGGCATAGGGTGAAAGAAACTCTGCCCATTGTTTCTCGCCGGCGCCTGGGATCGAACTCAGGACCACAGGATCACAAGTCCAGCGTGCTGTCCGTTTGGCCGACCGGCTCCCTTACATAGTGACTGCCACATAGACGACCGGCACATAGTGACTGCCCCAAGACAGTGTCGTGGTACACTGCCCCGTCGCTCCTGTTACTGGCGGGAACATACCAGTGAAACTAACAATAACAATGCCAAACTAACATAAGGCTATTTGCGATGAACAAAGAGAGGAAAGACAGACAAAATTAACCAGAGCGCGGAAATTTAAACTAGGGTGTAGATAGTGAGCTGGTCTCAGACTCTTGTCAAGGAGTACATTACGAGGGCTCTGTACGCGTCCCGACGCTGGTCTCACCCACGGTACTCTACCCTAGCTGAAGATGTAACAAAATATTCAAAACAATATTTATATTTAAAGTGTTATCCCTAAAATGTTATATACAAAACATTTTTTATAATTTTGCGTAAACCCAAAATGTCCTTATCTACACAAGAATCACAAGCTTCTCAGTCGAAAAGACAAGAATGTGAGCATCAAATGCTCAGTCATGCACTATACATTATGCATATTTGAATAATAATGACGCCGGCCTCTGGTTCACAAGCCAACCAGCCTCCCCCAGACTGGCAGGTCTCACGAGCACCAAGTGAAGAGAGCATAACGACAAACACTGTTGCCAAGCTATTACATCTGCTGACGTCACACATTTCTCAACTGGTTAGCTTACTTTACCCAAGATAAGAACACGGCGAGAACTCCTCGTTTAGAATACGGTTCAGGATGTGGCGAGAAAGCGTGAGGAACCATACAGCGGCGCTAATTGTCGGCCCGCTGACACGCGCGGTGCTGGGAGGACCCCGCGGTGCTGGGAGGACCCCGCGGTGCTGGGAGGACCCCGCGGTGCTGGGAGGACCCCGCGGTGCTGGGAGGACCCCGCGGTGGTGGCAGGACCCCGCGGTGCTGAGAGGACCCCGCGGTGGTGGGAGGACCCCGCGGGGCTCCTCAGCCAGGTGCTCCACTCTCCCACAATCCAGCTGGTCAGTCTAGCAAGGTGTGGCGGCTCCTGTAGCAGTGGAAGGGGGTGGAGCCACGGGGAACTTCGTTCCGTTTGCAAGGTGTGGGTGAGCTGGTGCAGCAGCGAAAGTCAGAGAGGGGGGCTAAGACAGTCTCGAGCCTCGCAGTGGAGGCGGCGACGGCGTTCCTTGTGACACAGTACAGAGGTACTGGAGACCTTCCGTGTGTACTGTAGTGGCGGTAGAAGGGGGGGGGGATCAGGGAGAAAACCTCCTGAAGCAGCACGAGGAAATGCCTTGTCTTCCGTTGCTCAAGGAAGTTAGACTGTTGAGTGTTTTACCGTTCTTCTGGTGTCCCCGTGAGGGACGAGGGTGACTCCCGCTGCCTGCAGCTGTCGCCGACGGTGCAGGGGCACCTCACAGGGGCGCCTCACAGGGGCACCTCACAGGGGCGCCTCACAGGGGCACCTCACAGGGGCGCCTCACCACACCTGAGGGGCAAATCCGCAGAACTCACCTGGGTGTGCCTTATATTTCAATGTTGCCGCACGAGTAATTTTAAAACTCAAGCATGTAGGGTAATGTGTAAATAAAACACACAATGTTACACAGAATTCCGAGGAACGAACGAATGAAAAATAACGAGGACGATAAATCTAGCGAGAAGTAGTAGGCGCAGGTAAATATAGACAATGTCACGATAATGGCGATGGAAATTAGATAACCCACCCATCTAAAAATAAAGATATCGACGACGTTTCGGTCCGTCCAGGACCATTATCACGGACCGAAATGTTGTCGATTACTTTATTTTCAGATTTGTGGGTTGGATGTGTACAGATAGTAAATGTGTGAGTGAAACACGGGTGTTAACACGTGATGAGTGAGATGAGTGCACGTTATGAGCCATGAGGAGATGAGTGCACGTGATATATGAGCCATGAGGAGATGAGTGCACGTGATATATGAGTCATGAGGAGATGAGTGCACGTGATATATGAGCCATGATGAGATGAGTGCATGTGATATATGAGCCATGATGAGAGGAGTGAACGTGATATATGAGCCATGATGAGATGAGTGCATGTGATATATGAACCATGATGAGAGGAGTGAACGTGATATATGAGCCATGAGGAGATGAGTGAACGTGATATATGAACGCCCATAAGAGAGTGCTACTCTCGCAGAGTTACAGCCCCGCTCCTGTGCCAGGTCAGTCCACTACGGGCTCACCACAGCCCGTGCTACTTGGAACCTTTTATCCCGAGTAGCTGAATGTACAACAACAACAACAGTGCTATACTCCCTTGACCTGTCCTTCACTCACCTCGCCTCGTTTCTTTACAGGATTTTAGTGAGGGTTGGAGATGCAGTGGACCCGCGCGATGATCACGGTGTTGGTGTCCGTGGCCAGCCTGGCGGCCATCATGGACGCCTTGGTCCTCTGCCCGCAGTTTCCCTCCTGCTGCTACCCCCGCGACTCCTGCCACGCCTTCTGCCCCTCCTGTAGGGAGGCCCGCTTCTTCATCCGGGGCGTGAGAAAGTTCCCCAAGTACGCTAACCCCTGTTCCATAGGGGGTTCTCTCATCAACCCCGACCCGTTCGCTTTTCCCTTTGCTGTTCCATTCCCCAACCCTCCTATCTGCCTTTAGACCTCCCCCTCTCCCCCTCTTCTTGAATCCTTATGTTCTCATTATTCATCCCTTTTCATCTTTATAGTTGCGTGGCATTCATCACTTGAAGTCTAGTCATCATTTACATCATAATTCATTGTAGCGGCTCTAGTATTTGGCCACTGGCCGGGCTGTGTTGGTCATCACATACTGTGTCAGTATAAAGTTATCGTACACTAGTCAGTATTTCAGCAATGTTGCCATCTGTGTCGTTCAATTCCATTCCATTCGTCTATCACAGTCCTCATTCCATTCAACCATCCCAGGATCACGCGGTCCCCTGCATCCCAAGCCTCCTCTCATTTCTTCCCACAAAAGCCCCTTCCACTGATACATACTAAGACCTATTCCCCTTAACCATTCCAGTGCCCTTTCCACTTATCCAACGCAATTCTCCTTCCATTAAGCCACCTCTCATTGTCCCTCTTCAATCCACCCACCAAACTTCAGTCAATCCTTTCATTCCATTGGCTTTTAATCACAAACCCTTTCTTCTCTTCAATCCATCCATTTATCTCAGTACATTACATGTGTCTCTCCTCTCTCTCTCTCTCTCTCTCTCTCTCTCTCTCTCTCTCTCTCTCTCTCTCTCTCTCTCTCTCTCTCTCTCTCTCTCTCTCTCTCTCTCTCTCTCTCTCTCTCTCTCTCTCTCTCTCTCTCTCTCTCTCTCTCTCTCTCTCTCTCTCTCTCTCTCTCTCTCTCTCTCTCTCTCTCTCTCTCTCTCTCTCTCTCTCTTTCTCTCTCTCTCTCTCACGTTACTACGAGGAACTGGGAAACATCTGTCACTGAAGCGTGTCCTCACCGGGAGGCAACATGTGCAGAAATGTTTCAAGGGTCTTTAAACACCTGCCCCCAAGGTGTAAGCGGGGAAGCGGCAGAAGGAGTAGGTGGAAAAGCGTGAGGAACAGGAAGAGGAAAGACGAGGGGGACCTCATGTTGCTACAAGTTGTGAGGAATGAGACCTTACTCCCATATGTCCCTCATAGCCCCCTCATCCCCGAGAGGTGAAACGCCCGGGATCCTTGAGGACGGCCAGGTGAACACTTTTGGGTTGCCTCCCTGCTGTTCCTACTGCTGCTGCTGCTGCTGCTGCTGCTGCTGCTACTACTACTGCTGCAGCTGTTACAACCGCTGGTGGTACTGCTGCACGCCCGAGGGCGCACGTGATGTGAACAGAGTATTTATTGTCTGTGCCAACTGAGGCTCAGCTAGATAACAGTTGTTATTATTAATAAAATGTGTTTATTGTGTAATGCTTTTTTAATATCCTTAAAATCTAGTAGAGAGCCTCGCCATACCCTCCTGGCGGGCACAGGCGTCGCCTCGCTCAAGTACTAGACTTCACTAACTACGATTTAGCAAGCACTTAAGTGCCCACTTACGAAACATGTACATCTCTCCTCAATTAGCTTAGTTTGTATTAATGAAACAGTTTATGAGCTCCGAACAACCAGGAGGTTGTCTATAACCATACTAACTACGAGGCTGCGAAGTCTCCAAATTCCTAAACTGTTGGCTGAATATAAACTAAGCTGCCACGATTATGGAAAGATGTAGAGGCTTCGTAGGTGGACACGTGAATGTTTGGTGCCTCCTGGCTCCCCCCTGACATTTTGGTTTGATGTGGCTCAACGGTGTGGCTCACCGGTGAGCCACACCAGTGAGCCACACCAGTGAGCCACACCAGTGAGCCACACCGGTGAGCCACACCAGTGAGCCTCACCAGTGAGCCACACCAGTGAGCCACACTAGTGAGCCACACCGGTGAGCCACACCAGTGAGCCACACCAGTGAGTAACACCAGTGAGCCACACCAGTGAGCCACACTAGTGAGCCACACCAGTGAGCCACACCGGTGAGCCACACCAGTGAGCCACACCAGTGAGCCACACCAGTGAGCCTCACCAGTGAACCACACCAGTGAGCCACACCGGTGAGCCACACCAGTGAGCCACACCAGTGAGCCACATTAGTGAGCCACACCAGTGAGCCACACCAGTGAGCCTCACCAGTGAACCACACCAGTGAGCCACACCGGTGAGCCACACCAGTGAGCCTCACCAGTGAGCCACACCAGTGAGCCACACTAGTGAGCCACACCGGTGAGCCACACCAGTGAGCCACACCAGTGAGTAACACCAGTGAGCCACACTAGTGAGCCACACCAGTGAGCCACACTAGTGATCCACACCGGTGAGCCACACCAGTGAGCCACACCGGTGAGCCACACCAGTGAGCCACACCAGTGAGCCACACCAGTGAGCCACACCAGTGAGCCACACCGGTGAGCCACACTAGTGAGCCACACCGGTGAGCCACACTAGTGAGCCACACCGGTGAGCCACACTAGTGAGCCACACCGGTGAGCCACACTAGTGAGCCACACCGGTGAGCCACACTAGTGAGCAACACCGGTGAGCCACACCAGTGAGCCACACTAGTGAGCCACACCAGTGAGCCACACTAGTGAGCCACACCAGTGAGCCACACCGGTGAGCCACACTAGTGAGCCACACCGGTGAGCCACACTAGTGAGCCACACCGGTGAGCCACACTAGTGAGCCACACCGGTGAGCCACACTAGTGAGCCACACCGGTGAGCCACACTAGTGAGCCACACCGGTGAGCCACACTAGTGAGCCACACCGGTGAGCCACACTAGTGAGCCACACCGGTGAGCCACACTAGTGAGCCACACCAGTGAGCCACACTAGTGAGCCACACCAGTGAGCCACACCAGTGAGCCACACCGGTGAACCACACTAGTGAGCCACACCGGTGAGCCACACTAGTGAGCCACACCGGTGAGCCACACTAGTGAGCCACACCGGTGAGCCACACTAGTGAGCCACACCGGTGAGCCACACTAGTGAGCCACACCGGTGAGCCACACTAGTGAGCCACACCAGTGAGCCACACCGGTGAGCCACACCAGTGAGCCACACCAGTGAGCCACACCAGTGAGCCACACCAGTGAGCCACACTAGTGAGCCTCACCAGTAAGCCACACCAGTGAGCCACACCAGTAAGCCACACCAGTGAGCCACACTAGTGAGCCACACCAGTGAGCCACACCAGTGAGCCACACTAGTGAGCCACACCAGTGAGCCACACCAGTGAGCCACACCAGTGAGCCACACTAGTGAGCCACACCAGTGAGCCACACTAGTGAGCCACACCGGTGAGCCACACTATGCACGACACTAGTCTAAGTCTAGCAGGTTCCTCATCATAAGTCATGGCTTCGCTCAGTCCACAACATATCTGAGAACATCGCGGATTCCTTGGCTGAGACAACACTCCAATTAAGTGAGACAGATATCAGCGGCCTGCTGACAGCTGACAGGAGTGACAGCTGACAAGAGCATGACAGCTCACAGCTGACAGGAAGGTGGCCACAATATTGAGGAATGGAACATTGAGGAATGGAACGAGGAATGATCTCATTAACCTATTAACCTTGCCATTCTCTATACGCTGTGTAGCATATAATTTCTCAGCCATCACTGCCCCAGGGGAAGGTGCACCAGGACCCAGCCATCACTGCCCCAGGGGAAGGTGCTCCAGGACCCAGCCATCACTGCCCCAGGGGGGGGGGGGCAGGTGCACCAGGACCCAGCCATCACTGCCCCAGGGGGAGGTGCACCAGGACCCAGCCATCACTGCCCCAGAGGAAAGTGCACCAGGACCCAGCCATCACTGCCCCAGGGGGAGGTGCACCAGGACCCAGCCATCACTGCCCCAGGGGGAGGTGCACCAGGACCCAGCCATCACTGCCCCAGGGGGAGGTGCACCAGGACCCAGCCATCACTGCCCCAGGGGAAGGTGCACCAGGACCCAGCCATCACTGCCCCAGGGGGAGGTGCACCAGGACCCAGCCATCACTGCCCCAGGGGGAGGTGCACCAGGACCCAGCCATCACTGCCCCAGGGGGAGGTGCACCAGGACCCAGCCATCACTGCCCCAGGGGAAGGTGCACCAGGACCCAGCCATCACTGCCCCAGGGGAAGGTGCACCAGGACCCAGCCATCACTGCCCCAGGGGAAGGTGCACCAGGACCCAGCCATCACTGCCCCAGGGGAAGGTGCACCAGGACCCAGCCATCACTGCCCCAGGGGCAGGTGCACCAGGACCCAGCCATCACTGCCCCAGGGGAAGGTGCACCAGGACCCAGCCATCACTGCCCCAGGGGCAGGTGCACCAGGACCCAGCCATCACTGCCCCAGGGGCAGGTGCACCAGGACCCAGCCATCACTGCCCCAGGGGGAGGTGCACCAGGACCCAGCCATCACTGCCCCAGGGGCAGGTGCACCAGGACCCAGCCATCACTGCCCCAGGACCCAGCCATCACTGCCCCAGGGGGGAGGTGCACCAGGACCCAGCCATCACTGCCCCAGGGGCAGGTGCACCAGGACCCAGCCATCACTGCCCCAGGGGAAGGTGCACCAGGACCCAGCCATCACTGCCCCAGGGGAAGGTGCACCAGGACCCAGCCATCACTGCCCCAGGGGAAGGTGCACCAGGACCCAGCCATCACTGCCCCAGGGGAAGGTGCACCAGGACCCAGCCATCACTGCCCCAGGGGAAGGTGCACCAGGACCCAGCCATCACTGCCCCAGGGGAAGGTGCACCAGGACCCAGCCATCACTGCCCCAGGGGGAGGTGCACCAGGACCCAGCCATCACTGCCCCAGGGGGAGGTGCCCCAGGAGGGGGAGGCAGGTGCACCAGGACCCAGCCATCACTGCCCCAGGGGGGGGCAGGTGCACCAGGACCCAGCCATCACTGCCCCAGGGGGAGGTGCACCAGGACCCAGCCATCACTGCCCCAGGGGGAGGTGCACCAGGACCCAGCCATCACTGCCCCAGGGGGGGGAGGCAGGTGCACCAGGACCCAGCCATCACTGTGGGTGACGGAGACTCGTGGTGGTGGTGTGAAAGTGGTGGTTTAATTTTAGTTGATGTCTGGTGAAACTGGCCGCGTTATTTTTCTCTCTTGCTTAGCCATGTGTGTGTTGGGGGGAGGGGGGGCGGGGTGTACTCACCTAATTGTGCTTGCGTGGGTTAAGCTGCAGCTCTTTGGTCCCGCCTCTCAACCGTCACTCAACTGGTGTACAGATTCCTGAGCCTACTGGGCTCTATCATATTTACATTTGAAACTGTGTATGGAGTCAGCCTCCACCACATCACTGCCTAATGCATTCCATCTATTAACTACTCTGACACTGAAAAAGTATTTTCTAACGTCTTTATGACTCAGTTGAGTACTCAGTTTCCGCCTGTGTCCCCTTGTACGTATGCTCCCCGTGTTAGATTATCTGTTTTTATGTACTTATCAATTCCCTTGAGAATCTTGTATGTGGTGATCATGTCTCCCCCTAACTCTTCTGTCTTCCAGCGACGGGAGGTTTAGTTCCCAGAGCCTTTCCTCGTAGCTTATACCCCTCAGATCTACTTGTCTGGGGGCATAACTTTGAACCTTCTCCAATTTAACCTTGTTCTTGACTCAGATATGGACTCCACGCTGGAACTGCGTACTCCAGGATTGGTTACACATATGTGGTATAAAAGACTTTAAACGATTCCTTGCACACGTTTCTGAATGCAGTTCTTATGTTGGCCAACCTGGCATATGCCGCCGTCAGGACAAGCAAAGGCTGAAGACGGCGACTGACTGGGTTGAGTGCTCAATACCCCACTGCACTATATACTGGAGCACGGATCTCTAACCCCGTCTATGTAAGACAGACGTGACGGCATGCTGGTTATTATCATTGTAAAAGCATTCACTCACCTGTGGCTGAGTGCTCAATACCTCACCACACACTATGCTGTCTGACACATCTCTAGCCCTAGCCATGGAGGACGGAAGAAAATGTAAACATATTGTTTAGTATGGTCAAGTCTATGGTAGAAAATAAACTAACAATATAAATCTGATTTGGCTGTGATGAGTGTCTTGGCCACCACCCGCACCGCACTGAGCACACCTACACAACTCTAGGAAGACTTCTCAAGTATAATCTCTACTACTATACAGTTTACATTACAAATATAAAGAAATGACTCTATTACCTTCCCTGACACACTTATATACGAACATAGGCTCAAGTTCACAGTCATCAGACAACCAACTTACACAAACAGCCCCGTTCACTGTTACTGTTACTGAGAGTGTAACGATAAGAGGCACAGTGATCGGGTTCTTCCTCAGCTCCTTCAGGATGTGTAGACTGTTACCTATCGTACGTTACGGCTCGTGATCCTACAGCAGCCAAACTTTAATAAGTCTAGGGATACGACACAACTGCTGTTCTCAATAGCGAATCACCAGTATAACCCCTTAATGGGTAATGAGCATTAAATAGAATCTTCATAGGACTGAAGAATAAAGATACTAAGTATAGATATATACTATTATATTAAATAAATCTCAAAAAACAAACAGATGATTATATGGTCACAATATATCACATTAAAAATATCACTGTAACTTCCAGACATTAAATCAATACTAAGAATAATTATATGGCTAGAATAAAAGAATGACTTAACTCCAACAAGTGTTATCTCCCCGGTTTCTGCTCAGCTACTCAACTCCAATATGAGAGTCAAAAAACACATTGCCTTGCCCCGCGAATAAATTGGCAAAGTTACAATATTTATTATTTCAACAATGGAGCACTATATTGTGACAAGAGTAATCTTAAACTAACTTAATGAATAATTAGTACATATTGATATAGACAACAAAAGTACGTGTTTCTTTACATAGTAATTAAAATATGCATACAGAATAGCATAATGGCATGCACACCCCAGCAACGGACGATCCCACGACAATTTGCCAGATACAGTTCACTCAATTATTATTTCACTCTGTTACCCACTTATGATCACATATAAATCATTAGTTTCCCGTGGGAAAACTGATCACACAAAGAAATAAACAATCATTCCCACGATACGCTGGGCCTAACGCCAACACTGTAACATGAATGTGCATTTGCATAGAACATATAAGTATAACAATATACATGCTTGTAATTTACATACAATTATAAATGTACATATTAATATATTCACTTACGTATCTTATAAGGGTACGTAACACTTCCACCTCCAAGAAAAAAAATGCAATGGATTGAAGATCAATGGCATTTTTTCAAAAGTAAAAATGTTAAGTAAAAAGAAACATTTCATTTATGGTACATCAAAACTTCTTGACAAAGCATCAGCAATAACATTTTGTCTGCCTGGAATATGTTTGATTTCTACATTAAATTCCTGCAAAAACAATGACCATCGCAGAATTCGTTGGTTCTTGACTTTCATCATATTTATAAAGATAAGGGGGTTGTGGTCTGTAAATACTAACACTTTATTTCCTGATAAGTAAATCTCAAACTTCTTGATTGACAATATAAGACCCAACGCCTCCTTTTCTACCACGGAATAATTTCTCTGAGCTGCATTAAATTTTCTGGAATAGTAATACACAGGATGCTCAATCTGGTCTAAACCAACTTGAATAAGCACAGCACCTATCCCAACATCTGACGCATCAATGTGTAATATAAATGGTTTATCAAATTGGGGACTAGCAAGAATAGGTGAGGTGGACAATATGCCCTTTAGGTTCTGAAAAGCATTCTGACAATCTTGTGTCCACTGAAACTTTACTTGCTTGCGTAACAAGTTTGTCAAAGGAGCAGCTACTGTTGAAAAATTCCTACAATAACGCCTATAGTATGCACACATACCAATAAACCGTTGGACTCCTTTCTTATTGGTCAACACTGGGTAGTCCACAATGGCTTGAATCTTATCTTGTAAGGGGATAATCTTACCTTGGCCTACCTCGTGGCCAAGATAAGTTATCGTACTTCTTGCCCAACTACACTTATTCATATTTATGGTTAACTTTGCGTTTTCCAACACTGTAAACAAGTTCTTAAGGCCTAAGAGATGATCGGCCCAATTCTTACTGTACAAAACAATGTCATCAAGGTAGGCCCTACAATCTGGCACATCCTTGAGTAAGAAATTCATAAGTCTTTGAAAAGTAGCAGGTGCATTTCTCAAACCGAATGGCATGACATTAAATTCATACGCACCATCAGGTGTAACAAAAGCAGTAACCTCTCTAGCATACTCTGTTAATGGAATTTGATAATACCCTTTTGACAAATCAAGCTTACTTACATATTCGGCATGACCTATGGACTCTATACATTCTTCCAACAAGGGTAAAGGAAAAACGTCCACTGTAGTGTTCTTGTTCAGTTTCCTGTAATCCACGCACAATCTCCAGGTTCCATCTGGTTTTGGCACTAACAAACACGGAGAGCTCCAAGTACTTTGACTTGGCCGAATGAAATCATGCTGGAGCAGATATTCCACTTCTGCTTGCATAATTTTCCTCTTTTCGGGATTCACTCGGTACGGATGTTGTCGAATGGGGGTGCTGTCCAGGAGCTGAATGTCGTGTGTGATGAGGTGGGTCTGGGTAGGAACCTCCCCAAACAGAGATGTATGGTTGTCCAGCAGAACCTGGAACTCATCACGTTGTTTCTCCTGTAAATGACATAGCATCTCCCTGCCATTGGAACTGGAACTGAGAAGTTGGATATTAACAACATGTCCCTCACTACAATTATCCTCAGGTGGTAACTCTTCCCGACTAAAACAAGCTACTACACCAGGTCCAACATAAGCTTTTAATCTGTTAATGTGTACAGTCATTTGGGGTTCTGAAAGATTAGGGTTAATTAGTTTATAAGTTAGGTCTCCCACCTTGTCTACCACTTGGTAGGGTCCTGCGAACTTATGGGACATGGAAGTCCCCATACGAGGTTTCAACACCAACACCAAATCTCCGACATCAAACGACCTTAGCTTAGCTTTGAACTTCTTGTCATATCGTACTTTCATGGCTTGTTGAGTCCTTCCCAGATGTTCTTTCGCCAACTCACGAGCCCGACACAACTTAGCCTTGACCTCGCTCAAGTACAATCCGCTCTGATGAACAGAGACATCTCCCAACAACTTTTCTTGTAGCATTTTAAGAGGACCTCTTACTTGGTGACCAAACACTAGTTCAAAGGGTGAACAGCCCAATGACTCTTGTAGCCCTTCTCTAGCAGCAAACAACACAAAGGGGAGATTCTCATCCCAATTACGTGGATGAGTTTCTCCGGTTGTCTTTAGCATTTGTTTCAAAGTCTGGTGGAAACGTTCAAGTCCACCTTGGCTTTGTGGATGATATGGACTGGACAATTTGTGCCGAATCCCTCGGGATTCGCAAAAAGTTCTGAAAACTTTAGAAACGAAATTTCCCCCATTATCACTCTGAATAACTCTAGGCATTCCAAACAACGAAAAGAATCTTTCAAGACACTTTATGAGATTATGAGCCTTGGTATTCCGTAGAGCATAAGCTTCAGGAAATCTAGTAGTCATACACATGAGAGTGAACAAAAACATGTTACCCGATTTAGTCTTAGGTAAAGGACCCACACAATCAATTACAACATGAGTAAATGGTTCATCAGGAACTACAATAGGTTGCAATGGTGCTCTAGGTACAGATTGATTTGGTTTACCAACAATTTGACAGGGTATACAGTTATGACAATATCTGACCACGTCTTTCTTTAACTTTGGCCAGAAAAAATATTTACTTATCTTATGGTACATATTCGTGATACCTTGATGACCTCCCATGGGGTCATCATGTGCAGCCTGCAGGACCTGCCTACGATAATCATTGGGGACAACGAGTTGGGTTCTAATCTCACAATCCTCTGAAGAGGGAGTTCCCTTGGGTCTCCACCTTCTCATCAGAAGTCGATCCTTGAAGAAGAAACCCGTCCCTTCCTCCAATGCATCAATATTATCAGGAGCCTCAGAAATACACTTACTTAAACTAGGATCAGTAGTCTGTACAACACTTAAGGGCAATGACTCAGACTCAGCAGCGAGCGGGCAAGAACCTAGTAGCTTGATCTCTTTTCCCGATTGATCAGAATAAAATGGAGTCATAGCTACTTCGGCCTCACTCTCGACAACTGGCACACTGGAGACAAGCGGGCAAGGTACAGATAGTTCAGCCTCCTCACCTTCACTTTCCTTGTGATTTAGGTTCGGCGGGGCTTCTACTACGGCCTCACTCTCATCATCCAGTCGAGTCATAAAAGAATCCTCAAGATCCACCTCCCACTCCTTTACTGAAGGGGTCCTGGTCTTGGGATCAGCAACCTTAGTGAAGACAGGATTACTCTCACCTGTTTTTCCCATTGATCTAGTAACAACACAAGCAGGGTAAATAATATCATCATCTGCTTCCGGTTGAGCTAATACATTATGGGGTTTAGTTAACATGATGGGACACTTGGGCCCTACAACCATTTGGTTGCCAAAATCATTACCTAGAATAATGTCTACCCCAGGAATGGGCAGTTGTTTACTTACACCAACATTACACCATCCTGAAGTATATTTAGAATCAAGGTTAACTTGCAATAAGGACACTGGTTGCACACTTCCGGCAATACCCTGGAGAAGCACAACTTCACCCAGATCTCGGGTGTCAACATCATCAAGTACCTTCTGGGTAATAAGAGACTGTGAAGCTCCAGTATCACGGAGTAATTGAACAGTCTTGTGTCTACCATTAGTACATAATAAGGTACCTGTGGACATATAGGGTTTGAATTCAGCCATCCAATTGGGACTGACTGTAATACATGAAGAATTTATAGGTTGCACTCCTTTACTCATAATAAGACCAGTTGGTCGGAGTTCAGGATGCAAACTAAAACATGAAGAAATCACATGCCCCCTTCTCTTACAATGGGTACAATGTTTGACAGTGGACACACTGGTATAACCAACTGCCGGTTTAGAATTAGCATTACTAGGCTTAGATGATCCTGGCAATGGAGTAACCATCTTAGGGTTAGTAAGAGAAGAGTTCACGGGAGTAACTGTCGCACCAGGAGGAGACTTATACTGATAAGGAGTACGGTGAGCATTGAAATTTACTCTACGACTAGACTTAGGTGAAGTGGCCATAAACGGGGCCTTAGTCAGCAACTCATGCTCATCCGCGAGCTTTGACAGCTCATCAATATCGGTTACATTCTTTTGTTCTGCCATAAAAGTAGACAACTGGTCTGGAAGACAGGACAATACTTCTTCCATTATGAGAAGATTCTTTAGAGCATCAAAATCAGTGACTGCAAGTGACTTTAACCATCTGTTGCAAAAATTCGTCTTCTGACGAGTAAAATCGGCTATTGTCTGATCCTTGATTCTCCTTAGGTTCCTGAACTTTTGCCTGTGTGCCTCTGGATTTAGTTGGTATGCATTGAGGATGCTTTTCTTTACAAAGTCATAATCAAAACTATGAGCGTCAGGGAGGGATGTGAAAACCTCCTGACTACGCCCCTTGAATTGAGACTGCATAATGGCTACCCACTGATCCCTTGGCCAGTTCATACTGATGGCAATTTTATTAAAATGTGCAAAGAAAACCTCAGGATCTTCCTCATTGAACTTGGGCAACTCTATATACTTATTCATCCTGATGGGATTATTATCACTATTTGTTGAAACATTACTAGTATTTCCATGCCCAGCTGCCATACGCTGTGATTCAAGCCTGAAGTTAGTGTCAGCCATTTGATGTTGAATCTCTAATTGTTGCTTCTTTGTGGCTTCAAGTTGCAACTCAATTAACCCTCTCTGGTTTTGTGCCGCAATTTCTAAACGCCTAGTCTCCAGCTCCCTTTGCTGAGCTTCAGCCTCTAATATTTTCTGTTCTTTTTGAGCTTCAAGCTCTAATTGGCGAGCTTCTAACTCAAGACGCTTTAACGTCATCTGATCACTCGACTCCTCTCTTAACTCCTCTAGAATTTCTTCATCTAAATCCCCATTCTCAACAAAATGCGTCACAATGACTTTCAATATTTGGGCTTTAACCATTCTATTGCTGGCGGTCAAATCCAACTGATTTGCCATTTGTATTAACTCAGTCTTTTTAAGGTTCTGAATCCCTTCAAAGTCTGGGTGAGCCACCAACGCTGCAACTTTCTCCTCCATCGTTACTAACACTTGGCACTTGATTCACAAAATTAATTAACACAATGGCACTGCACTACACTTCACTGTAAAATTGTCACCACACTGAAAATTCGCTTGGCCTCACTGCACAAACAAAATATATAGGATGACTTACCTCAAAATCGTGAAACGTTGTTACTTGACACACAGGAAGGCTTGATTGGCACATGGAATAGTTCTTAAGAAACACACAGAGACACTTGACACACTGGTACCTAGGAAGGCAAGGTTAGATTAGCATAGTTAAGTTAAAAATGGGACAATATATCCCGGACAGGCCCCCATAACTCTTTGTTACCTATCGTACGTTACGGCTCGTGATCCTACAGCAGCCAAACTTTAATAAGTCTAGGGATACGACACAACTGCTGTTCTCAATAGCGAATCACCAGTATAACCCCTTAATGGGTAATGAGCATTAAATAGAATCTTCATAGGACTGAAGAATAAAGATACTAAGTATAGATATATACTATTATATTAAATAAATCTCAAAAAACAAACAGATGATTATATGGTCACAATATATCACATTAAAAATATCACTGTAACTTCCAGACATTAAATCAATACTAAGAATAATTATATGGCTAGAATAAAAGAATGACTTAACTCCAACAAGTGTTATCTCCCCGGTTTCTGCTCAGCTACTCAACTCCAATATGAGAGTCAAAAAACACATTGCCTTGCCCCGCGAATAAATTGGCAAAGTTACAATATTTATTATTTCAACAATGGAGCACTATATTGTGACAAGAGTAATCTTAAACTAACTTAATGAATAATTAGTACATATTGATATAGACAACAAAAGTACGTGTTTCTTTACATAGTAATTAAAATATGCATACAGAATAGCATAATGGCATGCACACCCCAGCAACGGACGATCCCACGACAATTTGCCAGATACAGTTCACTCAATTATTATTTCACTCTGTTACCCACTTATGATCACATATAAATCATTAGTTCCCGTGGGAAAACTGATCACACAAAGAAATAAACAATCATTCCCACGATACGCTGGGCCTAACGCCAACACTGTAACATGAATGTGCATTTGCATAGAACATATAAGTATAACAATATACATGCTTGTAATTTACATACAATTATAAATGTACATATTAATATATTCACTTACGTATCTTATAAGGGTACGTAACATAGACAACCTAAGTTGACGAGGACCTCGGTAGAGTGAGACCCTGTCAACAGCAGTTGTGTGGGAGAAGGCATTAAACGGAAGTTGAGCTGTCAAGCAACCAATAATGATGTCAACACTCTTCTATGTAAATTTATTTTCAACGGAGGATCGAATGTTGACCCCCTACCAACACTAAACGGTATATTACCATATATTACAAGGGAAGGGAACTATCAGAGGGGGAAAAGCGCCAAGCCATTACGACTATGTAGCACTGGGAAGGGATCAGGATGAGGAATTTTGGGGATAGAACTGGGGGAAGGAATGATGCCCAACCACTTGAACGGTCGGAGATTGAACGCCGACCTGCATGAAGGGAGACCGTCGCTTTACCGTCCAGCCCAAGTTGTTGGGCGCCATTCCTGCTCCCCGTTCCATCCCAAGAACAAGATAACTGTCACCTTGCTCATAAAGAACTCTCCATACACCAGCTCCTACACAAAAGAGAGGCGTCACACCCCACACCACACCTGGTCCTACACACACAGTAGGGGTCACACTCCTGGTGACACACACCAGCCCACACCTGCCGCCCTCTCCCCCCTCCCCCCGGCCCACACACAGGGGAGGGGGGTGATCATAATTACAAGCACTGTTAACGGAGAGTAAACGTCCTGGCGGCAAATAATAAGAAAAGACGTTCCTGTGAGACGCCGTTGCTGGCTTCCTCGCCGGGGTAATAGCCACCTTCCTCTGCGCAGGTCCTCAGTATGACGCGCAATCTTGCAGCCTTAGAAAGACAAAAACAAAGGAGACAAACGTTCCGCAACACGCTCGTGTAAGACTTCTACTTGAAGCAACGGTTTATTACAGTCTAACACTATGTTCAATAATAAAATGGTCTATCTTCAATCTGCGTTTTTGAACACAAAGGATTTTGCTGTCTTGCATCCGGTCGACAACAAGAGCTCTGTATTTCTGCTGTTCTCCTGTCCACACTAAAGACTCACACTGATGCCCTGTCCACAGAATTCTTGTCCATTAGTAAAGGCTCACCTTGTCGTCCTACACATAGTGAAAGCTAATATTACCTTCCTGTACAAAGTAGAAGCTCACAATGTCTTCCCGTCCATAGGAAAAGGTCGCTTAGTCTACCCGCCCATAATAAAGGCTCACCTGGTCTTCTAAATTTCCTTGTACACAGGAAATTCTCGCCATATTCTGTCTTCCTGCCTCGTGCCCACAGTAAATACTCATCCAGTATTCTAACACGCCATCCCAGGTTGACGAGGACGCTGCAGGAGGCCTTGCCGGAGGCGGTGATGGTGGTGCTCTGGATGTCTCTGGGAAGTTGTCCGGTTGATGGGGGGGGGGACGCTTCCAGTGACCCTGCCAGGGGTGATGGTGAGAGATTCCCCCTGGTGGCCTTGCCGGGGGTAATGGTGTTGGTGATGCCCCTGCTTGGTGGCGGCCTTGCTGGGGGCGGTGACGGAGACGTGGCTCCGAGCTCGGTATCCCAGCAGGGTGTTCAGTCAGCAAGCCATCGTGACTAGGCTTATTATTATAACTCATTATTAACACTTTTGTGCCCTCTACCTTCCTGACGACTAGCTGTTGTTGTTGTTGTTTTAGATCGTTAGTTAAATCGTCAGTTGTATACAACTGACGATTTACTATAAACCCAGAAAAACGGCCAGCCTACTCATGAGAAACTCTCCAGACACAAAACAGAACGCTTTAAAAGAGACTAACGTCGTCTATGCCTTCAAATGCCCACTTGGGGACTGTAAGCTCCAAAAAACCCAGTATATAGGCAAGACAACAACATCTCTTTCTAGGCGTTTAACGATGCATAAGCAACAGGGCTCCATTAAGGAACATATAATCTCTTCCCATAACCAAACCATCGCCAGAGAAATCCTAGTAAACAACACAGAAATCATCGATAGATACAGCGATAGCAGGCGGCTTGACGTTTGCGAGGCACTACACATCAAG
>NC_091189.1:4284892-4382429 GCF_040958095.1 Procambarus clarkii
CAATAACGTGGCTAAAGTATGATGACAAGGCCACACACTAGAATGTGAAGGGACGACGACGTTTCGGTCCGTCCTGGACCATTCTCAAGTCGCACCCGGAATCGACTTGAGAATGGTCCAGGACGGACCGAAACGTCGTCGTTCCTTCACATTCTAGTGTGTGGTCTTGTCATCAACAGGAATGCTGTTAAGTTTACCGTGGTCCTCTACCCAGAATTCTCATGTAAGGATAATTGAAATGACTCATGAGTATAAATATATCAGATAGCAACTCCACGAAATCTAAACTGATCTCAACTTCACTGACAACATTAACGTATTGGTTTCACTCCTTGTTTGCAAGGTCTCGATAACCTCTTATTACCATCTATAACACGAGGAGAGAATAGGTATAGCATTGCCCCTGATATATATATCTTAACTCTCAGACGTGAGGCCTGCTCGAGGACCGGGCCGCGGGGGCGTTGAACCCCGAAATCATCTCAAGGTCGGAAGGTACTGGTAGCGACGCCAGGAAGACTTCCAGGAAGGTGAGGTGTGTGTGTGTGTGTGTGTACCCGGCCGTCCAACTCTCCCTCTCTGCTCACTGTGTGAAGGTCAAGACTCTAGCTTACCCCTGCTCGTCCTGGGGCACCTCACTGACGCCAGCCACAACCTCCCACATATATTCTCCCCCAAACTCCATCTTCTGGAACTCTACGGGCTCGCCATAGCCCGTGCTACCTGGAACTTTTTGTTCCAGGTAGCGAATCTTAAACAACAAACAACATCAATCTTCTGCTTCGTTTTTTTATGTATATTTAACACACACAAAAAGTGGGTCACTCTTTCAGGCATGATAGTGGGTACTTGTATTCTTCAGCTGCGTGCATCCATATTATGTTATATTTCAAGTTACTTCCTCGGATTTATGTTTTATATATGATCAAATTTATTTCAGTACAATGTTAAGAATGTAAGTTAAGTCAGTACCTGCAGTACCTCGTCCCTCCCACCTGCAGTACCTCGTCCCTTCCACCTGCAGTACCTCGTCCCTCCCACCTGCAGTACCTCGTCCCTCCCACCTGCAGTACCTCGTCCCTCCCACCTGCAGGACTCCCGACCACCAAACTAGTGGTCAAAACATCCGCGCATCCTTATCTCAGGAGCAGTGTGGGTCACCCACCTGCTTCCGGCAGGTGGGTGACCTAGATGGGTGCATCATCTCAGAGTGGCTGCAGCTGTACAGTGATGACCTCCCTTACACAACACTGCTTTAATCCTCTCAACCCCCACCAATATTTAGTGTGTCCCAACGTACTTAACCAGATATATAATGTAATCATATTTGTCAAACGTTTGCACGCTTGAATATATGAAATTAATTACTCCGTAAGATGAATGTGTTTAACAATACAAATAAAACTGTAAAGTCTGAATATTTAAACATTTAAGAGAAATACAATCAAAGTTAGGACCAGAACGGACCGGAGTGCCGTCACTCTTGTTGTCATGTGTGGGGGTGTTGTCAGGCAAGGTATTGTCATATTTGCTCTACGGGACACACAGGACAAGGACCCCCCCCCCCAAGTGTCTTGCGTCAGACAAATCACAGTCTCTGTCTCGCTCTCGCTCTCGCTCTCTCTCTCTCTCTCTCTCTCTCTCTCTCTCTCTCTCTCTCTCTCTCTCTCTCTCTCTCTCTCTCTCTCTCTCTCTCAATGTCTCTCAGTTCCCACTCTCTCTGTCCATCAGTCTCTCTGTTTCGCTTTCACTGCTGGTGTAGACGCAGGTGTGGACGCTGGTGTGGACGCTGGTGTGAACGCAGGTGTGGACGCTGGTGTAGACGCAGGTGTGGACGCGGAAGTAGGGCATCGCCATTAGCCGGGTGACAAAGGATAGACCAAGAGAGGGTAACATAGGACAGAGTTCCGGGTAGCCTGAGGTGACCTTCCTTGTTGGGCTGTGGTCAGTTCCCCAGCCCCTCGACGCCACATGCCCACTTTGTAAACACCGTCCCCAGCCATGTACTTTGTAAACACCGTCCCCAGCCATGTACTTTGTAAACACCGTCCCCAGCCATGTACTTTGTAAACACCGTCCCCAGCCATGTACTTTGTAAACACCGTCCCCAGCCATGTACTTTGTAAACACCGTCCCCAGCCATGTACTTTGTAAACACCGTCCCAGCCATGTACTTTGTAAACACCGTCCCAGCCATGTACTTTGTAAACACCGTCCCCAGCCATGTACTTTGTAAACACCGTCCCCAGCCATGTACTTTGTAAACACCGTCCCCAGCCATGTACTTTGTAAACACCGTCCCAGCCATGTACTTTGTAAACACCGTCCCAGCCATGTACTTTGTAAACACCGTCCCAGCCATGCACCATAACAGACACCTTCCGACCCAAACCCTAATGCCAGAGGCACACATGAGCAGAATATCATCAGCGACACATGTGATGAAGCACCCATCATCCTCATAGCCTTCAGGAACTTGGACAAATGAGCCTTGCATGTTATATATATAGAATCTATGTTAGATCCACTACTGAGTATGCAGACCCGGCATAGCACCGCCACCTGAACAAATACACAAACAGGAAAGGGGTCCGAAGATATGCAGCAAGGCTCGTTCCTGAGCTGAAGGACCTCGAGGACAGATTGAGGGGAACCCTCACCTCACCACACTGGAGGTATAGTATAGACTATAGAGTATACTATATTCTATACTATACCCGTCTCCTCTATACACACTGGAAGTATAGAGAGGGACATGATGACGACATATAAGATTTTAACGATATTCGGCAAAGTAAACAAAGAAGCAATTTTCAAAGGGAGAAAGAGCTTAATACAGGACACAGCTGGACACTCGAGACACAGCTGGACACTCGAGACACAGCTGGACACTCGAGAGACACATGTGTCACATAGAGGCCTCAAAAAACTTCCTCAGCATAAGTTATACATAAATGATATGGGTTAGATGAAGAGGTTAGAGCTAAGTCAATACACAGTTATACACATACACGGGAGAGAGAGATCACTGCAGGACGACACGATGGGAAGCGCATCAAGGGACCCGGCTCACCCGACCACCAGGAAGCTCGAGTACTGTACTCGGCTCGAAACAATGAGCGAGGAACAAGTTATCTTTCGGGTTCCTGGAGCAAAGAAAGGAGTGTGAGCAATAAATAACTGGAAGCAAGAGAAAATTCAAAAACATTCTAAAACTGTAGGCGATGAGTGACAATAACGTGGCTGAGGAATGTTGACCAGACCACACACACTAGAAGGTGAAGGGACGACGACGTTTCAGTCCGTCCTGGACCACTCACAATCGACTTGTGAATGGTCCAGGACGGACCGAAACGTCGTCGTCCCTTCACCTTCTAGTGTGTGGTCTGGTCAACACATTCTAAAACTCTTCGACCTTTAAAAGAAAGGTTTCCAGTGGTGAAGAAATATACATGTAAGCGACAGAAGATTCAGTTCAAGGCCAGATGAATTTCACCAACGTTTAAGTGCAACTACTACACATATACCTGGCCGATGTTCCGCCTGCGCTCTGGAGCACCACAGGAGAACAAGTTGACCAAAGTCTTCAACCTAAGAAGCATATTCGTACAGTTAACATTTAGAGTCTATAATACTCACCGATTCTGTTCTTATTTATACAAAGAAATTCCAATTATAAAATCAAATCAATGAGGAAACAAAAGAAACCTCAAGGCTTCTGCTAATATAGTGATAATTTATTCTAGTACATTTTCCTGCAACCTGCATTATTGTATTATTCTATTACAGTGATGTATTGAACTTTATACATATCTTCTCCCCCAGAGTTGTCGAACACTAGCCTAGTGGGAGGACGCATAACTATTGGCCTCAGTAAAGAATGCTAATAATTGAAGAGGAAGTTTCAATTTGTGAGTGTGGTAGACACTATATTGGTAGCTTGGGGGAAGCTGAGGTGACAAGCGCTGAGAGACATGGGGCAGAAACACAGTTTACAGGGCAACTATAGTTGGAAGACTGGACACAGTAGACCATCTGTGGAATATATAGCTGTGTAAGAGTCATAGTATACCTTTATTGGTATGCAACGTCCTCATTTGAACTGACTTGACATATCACACACACACACACACACACACACACACACACACACACACACACACACACACACACACACACACACACACACACACACACACACACACACACACACGCACACACACACGCGCACACACACACACACACGCGCACACACACACACACACACACACACACACACACACACACACACACACACACACACACCCTCGGGGGGCCTCGTAGCCTGGTGGATAGCTCGCAGGACTCGTAATTCTGTGGCGCGGGTTCGATTCCCGCACGAGACAGAAACAAATGGGCAAAGTTTCTTTCACCCTAAGTGCCCCTGTTACCTAGCAGTAAATAGGTACCTGGGAGTTAGTCAGCTGTCACGGGCTGCTTCCTGGGGTGTGTGTGTGTGTGTGTGGTGTGGGGAAAAAAAAAAAAAAAAAAAGTAGTTAGTAAACAGTTGATTGACAGTTGAGAGGCGGGCCGAAAGAGCAAAGCTCAACCCCCGCAAAAACACAACACAACTAGTAAACACACACACACGCACCTATTACACCGTGTGTAATAGGTGAGTACAAACGGAGCCCTAGCAGGTGAGTGGACAGCGCTTGGGACTCGTAATCCTAAGGCCCAGGGATCGATCTCCGGTGATGGCTGAAACAAATGGGCAGAGTTTCTTTCACCCTGATGCTCCTATTACCTAGCAGTAAACAGTTACCTGGGAGTTAGACAGCTGTTACGGTCTGCCTCCTGGGGGTGTGTGTATCTGAAAAACAAAAATTGATTGATTGACAGTTGAGAGGCGGGCCGAAAGAGCCAGAGCTCAACTCCCCCGCAAGCACGACTAGGTGAATACAACTTGGTGAATACATCAGCTCAATTACATATATATAGGAACATGGGAACAACAATAGAGGAAGGTAAACACAACTACCTGCCCATCCACCGCCCTCAAGGTCAACAAGAGAGAGAGAGAGCGGAAAGGCAGGAAGCAGCCAGCGAGCACCGCCTTGGGCGCCGATTGCTCACACAAAGATCTAATCCCACTCATTGGCTCCTACATAACTTCCTCCATTATCTTTTGTTGAATTAGTTTCCTTGTTCTGCGGAGATGAGGTTTGTGTCACCGGGATCCTGCGGGCCGACGACGACGACGACGGCCAGGACACCGCCAGGATCACTTCCTGGAGACGTGGAGGGACTCCGTCATCACTCTCACTGATGTTGCATCATGTGTGTGTATGTCTGCCTCAAGGATGGGTACACGACGCACACCTACGCACTCAAAATTTAATTAAATATCATGTGGAATATTTAAATGCATATCTTGCGCAGTTCAGTTACATAGATAATAACTGTGAAGAAATAAGAATATACGTCTTTTAACGTAGTGTATCAACATTGGCGACATAGTTTTCCTGAAAAGCATAGATATACAGTACTGTGATCAAGTTTAGTTGCGTGCAGGTTTTTAGCATATTTTTAACTAGATTTACAATTTACTTCCTATGTGTAGATATCTTATTCATTACTGTATGAATATTTTTATATATTTGGCTCTGTTTTGGCTCTGACAGTTTTGAAATAGTGTATCTATAATTTTTTTTATGTTGAATTTAATCTAAGGACCAAGTAGTGGGACCAGCTGAGTTATTCAACGCTATATTTTCCCCAAACATGATCCGCCAATCATTTCAGATTTAAGACCCCAATTTTCACTGGCTACACTGACGAAAAGAGTTCATATTAGCAGACGTCTAAAGACATTCTTAGTCATGATAGGTAGGGAAGTGAGCACTGAGGGGAGGGAGGAGGGAAGGCTGGAGAGGAACGCAGGGGTTGAGCACTGGTTGAGCACTGGTTGAGCACTAGTAGAGGCCTGCTTCCTGCTGCGGCAGTAGCAGCAGCAGCAGCAGCAGCAGGAAGCAGCGTCCACAACCCCACCGTCGTGGCTCGACACATTTCCTCACTATAAATGTACAGTATTATCCTCACTTAAGACTTAATCGAAATCCTCAGATTAGGCAAAATTGTAATTAATTTTGTCAATAAAGATGTTAATAATAATAATACTATAAATATAACTCCGGTTTGAGCAGGGTCTTCCAGCCTGTGCCAGCTGGTTATGGTGGTGGGTGTAAATGGGCCGCGAGATGTTTCACTCTCACATGTAAACTAAGCAGTTTTGGCCTGGGTGTTTTAATACAAGAAATAACTACTGAACTCTTGAATAAAATAATTTTATTTTGTTAGAAACAAATATTTAATTTACAAATTTCCCGAACTAAATTTCCGTATATAATGTTCCAGGCTTGGCGCCTTCCTTTGAGAATTATTTTGAATAAAATCTGTCACTTCTTTGTTCAAATTTGAGCTTACCGAGTGAAGCCTTTCTAATGCATACAATTTGTCGTTGTTAAATGTATATTTACTTATATCGGTAGTAATTCTAATATCAAGAATATACGGACAAGGAAATCACACGAACGTAATTTGTGTAGTTAGTAGTGTGTGTGCCTGGGGAGTACAGGGACGCAGGTTCAATCCCATCATATGATCTTAATATTTCCTCTGCATTATTGTTCATTAAGAATAATAATCTGCCAGGATGGAACCTTAGTGTAGGTTACATCCCTAGTATCACTTCCGTTCTCTCAGTTTACCGCAATTATGCTAACTCTATTTTCAATTTACTAACCATACAATAATTAAATTTAGCATTTGGTGTACTTTGCTATGTATATAATATTTTGTATTTGATCTACCATGGGGAACAGAGTGGAAAGCCTTGTCAAAGTCAAGGAAAATATTGGTTCCATTTTAAACGGACGATCTGACGAATAAGAGAAAATTTGCTGGGCATGATCGCTCTATAGCAAATTCAATTTGCAAATATATTATTAAATTATTCTTTTCAAGGTGATTTTGAATTGATTTTATTATTATTTTTGCTTAAATTCTTCACCATAATTGATATTAAAATAATTGTAAGGTAACTCAAGACCAGATGCAGATAATGAGTCACAATAACGTGTCTGAAAAATGTTGACTAAACCACACACTAGACATTGAAGAGACGACGACGTTTCGGTCCGTTTCGGTCTGGACCATTATCAAGCCGATAGTGTCACTATCGACTTGATAATGGTCCAGGATGGACCGAAACGCCGTCGTCTCTTCAATGTCTAGTGTGTGGGTTGGTGAACACAAGACCAGAGCTCTGCCCTTTTCCTTAAGAATTGCCAGCCACCACGTCAGTCAAACTCCCTACAACAGGGAAACTCCGGAGATGGCTGATATATGTAAAGAAAGTTGTTAGAAGATTGCCGAGTACATTGCCGAGTTAAGAAGATTGCTTACATTCTTTTAAATCTCTAGTAAATATCTCAGAGGTTTGAAGTGTTATATTGGCTTAGAAACATCAGGTTAGGGAACTGTAGGAGCTTGTATATGTTATTTTCCACAGGTCTTCTATTCACCTGAGCTCTTAGGAGATTCGAACCGTGGACCCCACGTGTGTGAGGCCGAAGCTCTATCGACTGAGTTATTGAGTAGTCTTAATAAGGAAAGTCTTGTCTTTAGTGTTTATCCTGCGTGTAGCGTCTAGTTCTTCCCTCGTACAACACTCATGTGAAGTATTGACAGGGTTTGTGTCACTACAGCTTGATTAAACCAGCAGGCACATGAGAACCACGAGCTGGCAATGGTCCTGGAGAGAGACCCCGAGTCCTGTTGAGAGACCTGAGTCCTGGTGAGAGACCTGAGTCCTGTTGAGAGACCAGAGTCCTGTTGAGAGACCTGAGTCCTGTTGAGAGACCAGAGTCCTGTTGAGAGACCTGAGTCCTGGTGAGTCCAGGAGATTTGTTTTTAATGTGATAGGCAGGCAAGAGCAGGCGACTCGTATACAAGGGTCGCTTCTCTTAAAGGTTAGAAGTATTGAGGGCACCTCGACGACACCCTCGACGACACCGCTGACACACACTGGGTGTCGCTCAGTGTTGGGGGGGGGGAAGGGAGGGAGGATGGGGGGGGGGATGACTGGACAGCCAGTTAAGGCCTCCTCAGGACAGGAAGTGATATTGGGACACACTTCCTGCTCGGAGCAGTTCTATCCGTGTCTTCGATTACAAGAAACTGTCTCTGAGTCACGTTAGTTTTCGGTTACAAAATAGTTGTAACTTAGCTCTCCTTTTCTAGTGAATTTGGGATGCGCGTTAATAATTGTGTTTACATGTTTAAATTCCACAATGAAATATGTTATTTATATGCAAAAGAGCGCAAAACTAGTGGGTTATATAACGCTAATTCTCCAATGCAAAATATAATGTTACTCTGTAATGTTCAGCCACTTGGACTGGACGGTACAGGGATGATGAGCTTCTTGCCCGGTCATCCTGGATAGTCCAGGAGCTGGAGAACAGGTTCTTCACTCCCTGCTCATTTCTCAGCTCCTGGTCCTCCTATCCCTTGCAGTCATACTGGCTTGACACTCTCTCCTGATTACTACCCCTACCTTATGACGGTAATTTCCTCATTTCCAGGGATCGTGAGTGAAGGAGGTGGCTGGCGGCCCCCTCACAGTGGTCATGGCATGGGTGAAGGAAGGAGTGAAGGAATGAGTGAAGGAAGGAGTGAAGGAGCCTCACTCACTTGTATCCCGAACTTGTTATAACTTTGGTCAAGTGTTCAAAGGTTCGCATCATTTATCTGATCGTTCGTGAAACTTTTTTAATCCGTGTTAAACTTCAGTACCATCCAAAAATGTGGCAAGTGGTAAGCTTGCTTACTAGTTCCCGTGGCGCAGTGCTAAAACACGCGCTTGGAGCTTCGCAAGCGCTTTGGTCTGGGTTCGTATCCTGGCCGGGGAGGATTTACTGGGCGTCATTCCTTAACTGCAGCCTCTGTTCATCCATCAGTCAAAGGGTACCTTATTGTTAAACGATTTGGCGGGTCGTATTCCAGAGAAAATTAGGATTAAATATTTGCCCGAAACGCTATGAGTGCTAGTGCCTTACAAGAATGTAACAACTCTTGTATATATAAATAAATAAATAAATAAATAAATAAATAAATAAATAAATAAATAAATAAATAAATAAATCAATCAATAACTGCCATCCACACGTTGATAATAATCTACCGATAATAATTACCTTATTTATGGTGATGTGGCAGGGAACAGTGAGTAAAGATTCCCTTTATGGAGGTGATCGCTGAAGCTGTTGGTATGCACAAGTAATAACGTTATATTGAAACGTCTTAGTGCCTTACGAGTTCTGCTTAATCTTCAAATCTTCTTATGCTTAATCTTCATCTCTTGCCTGAGGTCCCCACGTTTTTACTGGGTGTATATGAGAGGTGGATGTATATGAGAGAGAGAGAGAGAGAGAGACAGAGAGAGAGAGAGAGAAAATAGCATTTTTGATTAACATTAAGAAAATAATTATAAAGATTTTTACAAGGCATTACACCAGAAGGAAGCTCACATAAGGGTTTAAATATCCGGTGAACACCTTAATTCCTCAGACTTTCTCGACGATGGTCACTGAGACCTGGTGAGGGACCCCGAGCCCTGATGTGAGTTCTGAGTAGTGGTGAGGGTTCAGAGTCCTAAATCCCGAGTCCTATAGCGAGGTACCTCAGTCCTGAGTCCAGGCTGTGAGACCTGAATCTTGTTGAAGGACCAGAGACTCTGGAGAGGTGTCAAGTGGGACTTGAAGCATGTGGAGTCACTCTGACTGTTATGTTCGTGACACCATCGATGGTGATCTGTGCTGCTCGACTTGTGCATTCGCAAGTGATGTGTTCAAGGTCTGGGAAGGACTCGCTGCTGTGTTGTTAGCCGGCGTCTTTCAAGACCTTCCTCACGTCGAGGAAGGCGCCTGACAGCTAGGTGGAGAGCGCTTCGGATTCGTAGTCCTGAGGTCCCGGGTTCCATCCCCGGTGGAGGCAGAGAGAAATGGGCAAAATGTTTCTTTCATCCTAATGGCCCCTGTTACCTAGCAGTAAATAGGTATCTGGGAGTTAGACAGCTGCTACGGGCTCCTTCATGGGAAGGGGGTGTAACAAAAAAGAGGCCTGGTCGAGGACCGGGCCGAGGGGACGCTAAGCCCCGAAATCATCTCAAGATAGTGCTTGAGGAAGGTGGGATGGGCAGACAAACCAGTGCTTGAGGAAGGTGGGATGGGCAGACACACCAGTGCTTGAGGAAGTGGCACATGTCAATGAGCCAGGAAGTGCAACATGCAAACACGTTGCCAGAGGCTTGATAACATCCTTTATCCATGTCCAAAACTATTTTAAAATTTAAGGTTTATTTGTTATATATTTACCATTAATAATGTACTTCATCAGGATCTTGTTGAAGACAGTTATAGAAAACACGAAATAGTAAATGAATGCCAAGGTTATGATGGAAACTTTGTTTACAATTAATCTATATATAACCGCGAGGTCTGCGTTATTTCGTACATATAAATAATGCTTATTATTTAATTATTCTGATGGGTCAACGTCTAAATAATAATAATGTCTTAAGACCTTATACAGCATCTTACACTTGTTTACTAACCGACCGCAGCCGGGAAATGCGACCTTGGCTTGCAGACGGACTGACTGCTGAGACCTGGCAACTGGTCATCTTAGGGGGTATATAAGGCAATGTGTATTATTGCTCCACACACACTCAGCCAAGTAGTCGGTTATCCAGCCTCACTATCTCTTCCTTAAGGTACAGTAGCAATGCTTAGTAATATTAGTAGTTCTATTACATCAATAGAGCTCTTATTGAATTATACCTAATATTTCAAGACATAGCTCAATAGACAATATATTTAAGAAATATCGGTATTTATATGAATGTTT
Source organism: Procambarus clarkii (assembly GCF_040958095.1). NCBI lineage: Eukaryota > Metazoa > Arthropoda > Malacostraca > Decapoda > Cambaridae > Procambarus > Procambarus clarkii. The sequence continues at coordinate 4,295,843 of NC_091189.1, forward strand.
ATTTTGCAGTGATCTATCAGCCCAGTGCATCAACCCAAGATGAACTTCCTCCGTGCCTTGGTAGTGCTCCTGGTCGTGGTGGTCTCCCTGGCCACGGTCACCAACGCTAGTCCATTATTTGGTCTTTTTGGTGGTCGTCGAGGTCGAGGTGGTCGTTCACGCTCTAGGTCTTCCGGTGTCGGAACCCGGGAGGTCCCAGACCCCTACGCCTACGCCGCCCCACAATTCGCCGGTGCCTTCCCTGTATTCCCCAACTTCGTCACTGGAGTTGGTCGTTGAGACATTCCTGAGAACATCGTGTTTCTCTACGATGTACCAACTGCATAATTCACTGTGCCGTACGGTGTTCTCTTGACTGAGACTCCGACGAGGCATCAAGGCGCCAACCAGGCCGTCTTAGGCCGCCACTACATGGCACCTGGTCTAGGGGTACCTAGGCCTCCACATGCTTCACCCTGGTGAGCGTGAGTGCCAGATGGCCCCACATACCTCATCAACCTGATGAGTGTCAGTGAGTGCCAAATGGCTCCGTTTATGGAGGTACTACACCCCGAGACCAACCTTCCCCACAGGCCGGAAGAGTTGCAGAGTCGAGAGAAAAATCTTCAGATTGTCTCCTGACTGGTGACGAAATCCGACAAATTTTGGCTGTTTATTGAGTTTAGTCACGAGACGAGAGAAGTCGCCCAGTGCGAGTCTTTCGTGTGGCTCATCATCATGTGTGTTTCTGAGAGTGTTTTGCTGCGAGTACACCCAAGTCTGGCTCCCAGCTGACAGTTCACAGCTGCGAGTAGACCCAAGTCTGGCTCCCAGCTGACAGTTCACAGCTGCGAGTAGACCCAAGTCTGGCTCCAAGCTGACAGTTCACAGCTGCGAGTAGACCCAAGTCTGGCTCCCAGCTGACAGTTCACAGCTGCGAGTAGACCCAAGTCTGGCTCCAAGCTGACAGTTCACAGCTGCGAGTAGACCCAAGTCTGGCTCCCAGCTGACAGTGCAGAGCTGTGACCGGACATACGTCTGACTTCCAGCTGGCTCCTTCAAGCAATGCTTGAAATTTACTTTTATCTGTGATAATTACTTTTCTAATAACATAGAATAATAAGTTAGGCTTTGCTGTTAATAAGAAATAACACTTAATCTTGTAATCTAAATCTTGCAAATGTATAATAAATATTTTTGTACACAAATCACAAATCCCATTTTATATTTATCCTTCATAAGACCACAATAACTAGGAATATATATACAAAGAACGGTATACCCCATTACTCGTGTCGAGTATATACCCCATTAGCAGTGTCGAGTATATACCCCATTAGCAGTGTCGAGTATATACCCCATTAGCAGTGTCGAGTATATACCCCATTAGCAGTGTCGAGTATATACCCCATTAGCAGTGTCGAGTATATACCCCATTAGCAGTGTCGAGTATATACCCCATTAGCAGTGTCGAGTATATACCCCATTAGCAGTGTCGAGTATATACACTGAGAGTTTACTTTAGTTCTGCTCAATGTCTAGGACAAAAGGTATGCGTGTTGGTGGCCGTAATAACCTTCCATATGACAGAATGACCTAAAGCCAATCCAATCCACCATTGACCTTACAAGTCGAGCGCCAAATGGCTGATAAAATTTACCAAGAATGAAAGTATGTGAGCAATGTCACATACAGCTGAGTTGGGAAACAAACAATGGTGGTATGGATGATGTTCATCACGCACAAACAGGCTGGTTTGACTCACAAACCTGTCACGCACTTGTGACGCACCTGTGACTGGCATAATAGTTGGTGGCCAGACACAGCTGGGTCTGGCCACCAACTATTGGGTGGCCGTACAAGCTCGACACTCGCGCCATTTTCACAGAGGGATCTCAGCAAGCCATTAAAGTTCTTTCTGTCTTTAACAGTGTATAGGTATAGACACCCCCAGTGCTACCTTACGTTGAGGTTACCTTGAGGTGCTTCCGGGGCTTAGCGTCCCCGCGGCCCGGTCGTCGACCAGGCCTCCTGGTCGCTGGACTGATAAATACACTCAGGTCCCACCGAGACTCGAACTCGGATTGTTGGATTCAGAGTCCAAAGTGCTAACCATTATACCATGGGACACGTGCTTGAGGAAGGTGGTATGGCCAGACACACCAGTGCTTGAGGAAGGTGGGATGGGCAGACACCCCAGTGCTTGAGGAAGGTGGAATGGGCAGACACACCAGTGCTTGAGGAACATGGGATGGGCAGACACCCCAGTGTTTGAGGAACATGGGATGGGCAGACACACCAGTGCTTGAGGAAGGTGGGATGGGCAGACACCCCAGTGCTTGAGGAAGGTGGAATGGGCAGACACCCCAGTGCTTGAGGAAGGTGGGATGGGCAGACACCCCAGTGCTTGAGGAAGGTGGGATGGGCAGACACCCCAGTGCTTGAGGAAGGTGGGATGGGCAGACACCCCAGTGCTTGAGGAAGGTGGGATGGGCAGACACACCAGTGCTTGAGGAAGATGGGATGGGCAGACACCCCAGTGCTTGAGGAAGGTGGGATGGGCAGACACACCAGTGCTTGAGGAAGATGGGATGGGCAGACACACCAGTGCTTGAGGAAGGTGGGATGGGCAGACACACCAGTGCTTGAGGAAGGTGGGATGGGCAGACACACCAATGCTTGAGGAAAGTGGGATGGGCAGACACACCAGTGCTTGAGGAAGGTGGGATGGGCAGACACACCAATGCTTGAGGAAGGTGGGATGGGCAGACACACCAGTGCTTGAGGAAGGTGGGATGGGCAGACACCCCAGTGCTTGAGGAAGGTGGGATGGGCAGACACCCCAGTGCTTGAGGAAGGTGGGATGGGCAGACACCCCAGTGCTTGAGGAAGGTGGGATGGGCAGACACACCAGTGCTTGAGGAAGGTGGGATGGGCAGACACCCCAGTGCTTGAGGAAGGTGGGATGGGCAGACACACCAGTGCTTGAGGAAGGTGGGATGGGCAGACACACCAGTGCTTGAGGAAGTGGCACATGTCAATGAGCCAGGAAGTGCAACATGCAAACACGTTGCCAGAGGCTTGATAACATCCTTTATCAATGACCAAAACTATTTAAAAATTTAAGGTTTATTTGTTATATATTTACCATTAATAATGTACTTCATCAGGATCTTGTTGAAGACAGTTATAGAAAACAAGAAATAGTAAATGAATGCCAAGGTTATGATGGAAACTTTGTTTACAATTAATCTATATATAACCACGAGGTCTGCGTTATTTCGTACATATAAATAATTCTTATTATTTAATTATTCTGATGGGTCAACGTCTAAATAATAATGTCTTAAGACCTAATAGAGCACCTTACACTTGTTTACTAACCGACCAATTCAATTTCTTTCTTTATTATGCACCCCATACTTATCCTGTGGGCGGTGGTGTAAAGGATTACAGAGGCACATAATCGGTTCAGGAACTGGACCCTCTAGTTCGTTTAGCTAAGCAATAACAATTTTTGACGCTAGTTACAAAATTATTAATGTTATATATACATGTACACATTCTCATACATACATGTATATATATATATATACGTATACATATATACATACACATACATATTTAATCACCCACTCTAGTACACACATCAATAATATTTTGTGTCACAAGTGATTCAACAAGAGGCTCACAACAGTCACTATACATCTTTGGTGAGTCACACAGTTACTAGTCTTGCTGCACACCCACCCAACTGGGCGGCAACTTTACAGTCATGTGCATGCATTACCTACAGTAAACAAATTTTGGATACTTCGCTAAGATTTCGGGCAGCACATCATTATGAATGAAGTTCTTACACATTTCTTGGACACTATTGATGGTGTTATCTCTAAATTCCGCGATTTTTTCACATTCCATTATATAATGACGCAAAGTATGCGAATAGTTTTCCTGACAAAGTTTACATTTAGTCAAATCTACATCAGCAAATGATACAAATTCCCAGAGGTACTTGTAGCCGAACCTAAGCCTAGCAGTGGAAGAAGCTGGAAAATGCGACCTTGGCTTGCAGACGGGCTGACTGCTGAGACCTGGCAACTGGTCATCTTAGGGGGTATATAAGGCAATGTGTATTATTGCTCCACACACACTCAGCCAAGTAGTCGGTTATCCAGCCTCACTATCTCTTCCTTAAGGTACAGTAGCAATGCTTAGTAATATTAGTAGTTCTATTACATCAATAGAGCTCTTATTGAATTACACCTAATATTTCAAGACATAGCTCAATAGACAATATATTTAAGAAATATCGGTATTTATATGAATGTTTATTTTGCAGTGATCTATCAGCCCAGTGCATCAACCCAAGATGAACTTCCTCCGTGCCTTGGTAGTGCTCCTGGTCGTGGTGGTCTCCCTGGCCACGGTCACCAACGCTAGTCCATTATTTGGTCTTTTTGGTGGTCGTCGAGGTCGAGGTGGTCGTTCACGCTCTAGGTCTTCCGGTGTCGGAACCCGGGAGGTCCCAGACCCCTACGCCTACGCCGCCCCACAATTCGCCGGTGCCTTCCCTGTATTCCCCAACTTCGTCACTGGAGTTGGTCGTTGAGACATTCTTGAGAACATCGTGTTTCTCTACGATGTACCAACTGCATAAGTCACTGTGCCGTACGGTGTTCTCTTGACTGAGACTCCGACGAGGCATTAAGGCGCCAACCAGGCCATCTTAGGCCGCCACTACATGGCACCTGGTCTAGGGGTACCTAGGCCTCCACATGCTTCACCCTGGTGAGTGTGAGTGCCAGATGGCCCCACATACCTCATCAACCTGATGAGTGTCAGTGAGTGCCAAATGGCTCCGTTTATGGAGGTACTACACCCCGAGACCAACCTTCCCCACAGGCCGGAAGTGTTGCAGAGTCGAGAGAAAAATCTTCAGATTGTCTCCTGACTGGTGACGAAATCCGACAAATTTTGGCTGTTTATTGAGTTTAGTCACGAGACGAGAGAAGTCGCCCAGTGCGAGTCTTTCGTGTGGCTCATCATCATGTGTGTTTCTGAGAGTGTTTTGCTGCGAGTAGACCCAAGTCTGGCTCCCAGCTGACAGTTCACAGCTGCGAGTAGACCCAAGTCTGGCTCCCAGCTGACAGTTCACAGCTGCGAGTAGACCCAAGTCTGGCTCCAAGCTGACAGTTCACAGCTGCGAGTAGACCCAAGTCTGGCTCCCAGCTGACAGTGCAGAGCTGTGACCGGACATACGTCTGGCTTCCAGCTGGCTCCTTCAAGCAATGCTTGAAATTTACTTTTATCTGTGATAATTACTTTTCTAATAACATAGAATAATAAGTTAGGCTTTGCTGTTAATAAGAAATAACACTTAATCTTGTAATCTAAATCTTGCAAATGTATAATAAATATTTTTGTACACAAATCACAAATCCCATTTTATATTTATCCTTCATAAGACCACAATAGCTAGGGATATATATACAAAGAACGGTATACCCCATTAGCAGTGTCGAGTATATACCCCATTAGCAGTGTCGAGTATATACCCCATTAGCAGTGTCAAGTATATACCCCATTAGCAGTGTCGAGTATATACCCCATTACAGTGTAGAGTATATACCCCATTAGCAGTGTCGAGTATATATACTGAGAGTTTACTTTAGTTCTGCTCCATGTCTAGGACAAAAAGTATGCGTGTTGGTGGCCGTAATAACCTTCCATATGACAGAATGGCCTAAAGCCCAACTCCAATCCAATCCACCATTGACCTTACAGGTCGAGCGCCAAATGGCTGATAAAATTTACCAAGAATGAAAGTATGTGAGCAATGTCACATACAGCTGAGTTGGGAAACAAACGATGGTGGTATGGATGCTGTTGGTCACGCACAAACAGGCTGGTTTGACTCACAAACCTGTCACGCACTTGTGACGCACCTGTGACTTGCATAATAGTTGGTGGCCAGACACAGCTGGGTCTGGCCACCAACTATTGGGTGGCCGTACCAGCTCGACACTCGCGCCATTTTCACAGAGGGATCTCAGCAAGCCATTAAAGTTCTTTCTGTCTTTAACAGTGTATAGGTATAGACACCCCCAGTGCTACCTTACGTTGAGGTTACCTTGAGGTGCTTCCGGGGCTTAGCGTCCCCGCGGCCCGGTCGTCGACCAGGCCTCCTGGTCGCTGGACTGATAAATACTCAGGTCCCACCGAGACTCGAACTCGGATTGTTGGATTCAGAGTCCAAAGTGCTAACCATTACACCATGGGACACGTGCTTGAGGAAGGTGGGATGGCCAGACACACCAGTGCTTGAGGAAGGTGGGATGGGCAGACACCCCAGTGCTTGAGGAAGGTGGAATGGGCAGACACACCAGTGCTTGAGGAACATGGGATGGGCAGACACCCCAGTGTTTGAGGAACATGGGATGGGCAGACACACCAGTGCTTGAGGAAGGTGGGATGGGCAGACACCCCAGTGCTTGAGGAAGGTGGAATGGGCAGACACCCCAGTGCTTGAGGAAGGTGGGATGGGCAGACACACCAGTGCTTGAGGAAGGTGGGATGGGCAGACACCCCAGTGCTTGAGGAAGGTGGGATGGGCAGACACCCAGTGCTTGAGGAAGGTGGGATGGGCAGACACACCAGTGCTTGAGGAAGGTGGGATGGGCAGACACACCAATGCTTGAGGAAAGTGGGATGGGCAGACACACCAGTGCTTGAGGAAGGTGGGATGGGCAGACACACCAATGCTTGAGGAAAGTGGGATGGGCAGACACACCAGTGCTTGAGGAACATGGGATGGGCAGACACCCCAGTGCTTGAGGAAGGTGGGATGGGCAGACACACCAGTGCTTGAGGAAGGTGGGATGGGCAGACACACCAGTGCTTGAGGAAGGTGGGATGGGCAGACACACCAGTGCTTGAGGAAGGTGGGATGGGCAGACACACCAGTGCTTGAGGAAGGTGGGATGGGCAGACACACCAATGCTTGAGGAAAGTGGGATGGGCAGACACACCAGTGCTTGAGGAAAGTGGGATGGGCAGACACACCAGTGCTTGAGGAAGGTGGGATGGGCAGACACACCAATGCTTGAGGAAGGTGGGATGGGCAGACACACCAGTGCTTGAGGAAGGTGGGATGGGCAGACACACCAGTGCTTGAGGAAGGTGGGATGGGCAGACACCCCAGTGCTTGAGGAAGGTGGGATGGGCAGTCACCCCAGTGCTTGAGGAAGGTGGGATGGGCAGACACACCAGTGCTTGAGGAAGTGGCACATGTCAATGAGCCAGGAAGTGCAACATGCAAACACGTTGCCAGAGGCTTGATAACATCCTTTATCCATGTCCAAAACTATTTTAAAATTTAAGGTTTATTTGTTATATATTTACCATTAATAATGTACTTCATCAGGATCTTGTTGAAGACAGTTATAGAAAACAAGAAATAGTGAATGAATGCCAAGGTTATGATGGAAACTTTGTTTACAATTAATCTATATATAACCGCGAGGTCTGCGTTATTTCGTTCATATAAATAATGCTTATTATTTAATTATTCTGATGGGTCAACGTCTAAATAATAATGTCTTAAGACCTAATAGAGCACCTTACACTTGTTTACTAACCGACCAATTCAATTTCTTTCTTTATTATGCACCCCATACTTATCCTGTGGGCGGTGGTGTAAAGGATTACAGAGGCACATAATCGGTTCAGGAACTGAACCCTCTAGTTCGTTTAGCTAAGCAATAACAATTTTTGACGCTAGTTACAAAATTATTAATGTTATATATACATGTACACATTCTCATACATACATGTACATATATATATACGTGTACATATATACATACACATACATATTTAATCACCCACTCTAGTACACACATCAATAATCTTTTGTGTCACAAGTGATTCAACAAGAGGCTCACAACAGTCACTATACATCTATGGTGAGTCACACAGTTACTAGTCTTGCTGCACACCCACCCAACTGGGCGGCAACTTTACAGTCATGTGCATGCATTACCTACAGTAAACAAATTTTGGATACTTCGCTAAGATTTCGGGCAGCACATCATTATGAATGAAGTTCTTACACATTTCTTGGACACTATTGATGGTGTTATCTCTAAATTCCGCGATTTTTTCACATTCCATTATATAATGACGCAAAGTATGCGAATAGTTTTGCTGACAGAGTTTACATTTAGTCAAATCTACATCAGCAAATGATACAAATTCCCAGAGGTACTTGTAGCCGAACCTAAGCCTAGCAGTGGAAGAAGCTGGAAAATGCGACCTTGGCTTGCAGACGGGCTGACTGCTGAGACCTGGCAACTGGTCATCTTAGGGGGTATATAAGTCAATGTGAATTATTGCTCCACACACACTCAGCCAAGTAGTCGGTTATCCAGCCTCACTATCTCTTCCTTAAGGTACAGTAGCAATACTTAGTAATATTAGTAGTTCTATTACATCAATATAGTTCTTCTTGAATTATACCTAATATTTCAAGAAATAACTCAAAAGACAATTAGTTTAAGAAACGTCGGTATTTATATGAATGTTTATTTTGCAGTGATCTATCAGCCCAGTGCATCAACCCAAGATGAACTTCCTCCGTGCCTTGGTAGTGCTCCTGGTCGTGGTGGTCTCCCTGGCCACGGTCACCAACGCTAGTCCATTATTTGGTCTTTTTGGTGGTCGTCGAGGTCGAGGTGGTCGTTCACGCTCTAGGTCTTCCGGTGTCGGAACCCGGGAGGTCCCAGACCCCTACGCCTACGCCGCCCCACAATTCGCCGGTGCCTTCCCTGTATTCCCCAACTTCGTCACTGGAGTTGGTCGTTGAGACATTCTTGAGAACATCGTGTTTCTCTACGATGTACCAACTGCATAAGTCACTGTGCCGTACGGTGTTCTCTTGACTGAGACTCCGACGAGGCATTAAGGCGCCAACCAGGCCATCTTAGGCCGCCACTACATGGCACCTGGTCTAGGGGTACCTAGGCCTCCACATGCTTCACCCTGGTGAGTGTGAGTTCCAGATGGCCCCACATACCTCATCAACCTGATGAGTGTCAGTGAGTGCCAAATGGCTCCGTTTATGGAGGTACTACACCCCGAGACCAACCTTCCCCACAGGCCGGAAGAGTTGCAGAGTCGAGAGAAAAATCTTCAGATTGTCTCCTGACTGGTGACGAAATCCGACAAATTTTGGCTGTTTATTGAGTTTAGTCACGAGACGAGAGAAGTCGCCCAGTGCGAGTCTTTTGTGTGGCTCATCATCATGTGTGTTTCTGAGAGTGTTTTGCTGCGAGTAGACCCAAGTCTGGCTCCCAGCTGACAGTTCACAGCTGCGAGTAGACCCAAGTCTGGCTCCCAGCTGACAGTTCACAGCTGCGAGTAGACCCAAGTCTGGCTCCCAGCTGACAGTTCACAGCTGCGAGTAGACCCAAGTCTGGCTCCAAGCTGACAGTTCACAGCTGCGAGTAGACCCAAGTCTGGCTCCCAGCTGACAGTGCAGAGCTGTGACCGGACATACGTCTGGCTTCCAGCTGGCTCCTTCAAGCAATGCTTGAAATTTACTTTTATCTGTGATAATTACTTTTCTAATAACATAGAATAATAAGTTAGGCTTTGCTGTTAATAAGAAATAACACTTAATCTTGTAATCTAAATCTTGCAAATGTATAATAAATATTTTTGTACACAAATCACAAATCCCATTTTATATTTATCCTTCATAAGACCACAATAGCTAGGGATATATATACAAAGAACGGTATACCCCATTACTCGTGTCGAGTATATACCCCATTAGCAGTGTCGAGTATATACCCCATTAGCAGTGTCAAGTATATACCCCATTAGCAGTGTCGAGTATATACCCCATTACAGTGTAGAGTATATACCCCATTAGCAGTGTCGAGTATATACACTGAGAGTTTACTTTAGTTCTGCTCCATGTCTAGGACAAAAGGTATGCGTGTTGGTGGCCGTAATAACCTTCCAGATGACAGAATGACCTAAAGCCCAACTCCAATCCAATCCACCATTGACCTTACAGGTCGAGCGCCAAATGGCTGACAGAATTTACCAAGAATGAAAGTATGTGAGCAATGTCACATACAGCTGAGTTGGGAAACAAACGAGGGTGGTATGGATGCTGTTCGTCACGCACAAACAGTCAGGTTTGACGCACAAACCTGTCACGCACTTGTGACGCACCTGTGACTGGCATAATAGTTGGTGGCCAGACACAGCTGGGTCTGGCCACCAACTCTTGGGTGGCCGTACCAGCTAGACACTCGCGCCATTTTCACAGAGGGATCTCAGCAAGCCATTAAAGTTCTTTCTGTCTTTAACAGTGTATGGAATATAGACCCACCAGTGCTTGAGGAAGGTGAGATGGGCAGACACACCCGTGCTTGAGGAAGGTGGGATGGGCAGACACCCCAGTGCTTGAGGAAGGTGGGATGGGCAGACACAACAGTGCTTGAGAAAGATTGGATGTGCAGACACCCCAGTGCTTGAGGAAGGTGGGATGGGCAGACACCCCAGTGCTTGAGGAAGGTGGGATGGGCAGACACATCAGTGCTTGAGGAAGGTGGGATGGGCAGACACCCAGCGCTTGAGGAAGGTGGGATGGGCAGACACACCAGTGCTTGAGGAAGGTGGGATGGGCAGACACACCAGTGCTTGAGGAAGGTTGGATGGGCAGACACACCAGTGCTTGAGGAAGATTAGATGGGCAGACACCCCAGTGCTTGAGGAAGGTGGGATGGGCAGACACTCCAGCGCTTGAGGAAGATTAGATGGGCAGACACCCCAGTGCTTGAGGAAGGTGGGATGGGCAGACACACCCGTGCTTGAGGAAGGTGGGATGGGCAGACACACCAGTGCTTGAGGAAGGTGGGATGGACAGACACACCAGTGCTTGAGGAAGGTGGGATGGGCAGACACTCCAGCGCTTGAGGAAGGTGGGATGGGCAGACACCCCAGTGCTTGAGGAAGATTAGATGGGCAGACACCCCAGTGCTTGAGGAAGGTGGGATGGGCAGACACACCAGTGCTTGAGGAAGGTGGGATGGGCAGACACACCAGTGCTTGAGGAACATGGGATGGGCAGACACCCCAGTGCTTGAGGAAGGTGGGATGGGCAGACACACCAGTGCTTGAGGAACATGGGATGGGCAGACACCCCAGTGCTTGAGGAACATGGGATGGGCAGAGACACCAGTGCTTGAGGAACATGGAATGGGCAGACACACCCGTGCTTGAGGAAGGTGGGATGGGCAGACACACCAGTGCTTGAGGAACATGGGATGGGCAGACACCCCAGTTCTTGAGGAAGGTGGGATGGGCAGACACACCAGTGCTTGAGGAACATGGGATGGGCAGACACCCCAGTGCTTGAGGAACATGGGATGGGCAGAAACACCAGTGCTTGAGGAACATGGGATGGGCAGACACCCCAGTGCTTGAGGAAGGTGGGATGGGCAGACACACCAGTGCTTGAGGAACATGGGATGGGCAGACACCCCAGTGCTTGAGGAACATGGGATGGGCAGACACACCAGTGCTTGAGGAACATGGGATGGGCAGACACCCCAGTGCTTAAGGAAGGTGGGATGGGCAGACACACCAGTGCTGGAGGAACATGGGATGGGCAGACACCCCAGTGCTTGAGGAAGGTGGGATGGGCAGACACACCAGTGCTTGAGGAACATGGGATGGGCAGACACACCAGTGCTTGAGGAAGGTGGGATGGGCAGACACACCAGTGCTTGAGGAAGGTGGGATGGGCAGACACACTCGTGCTTGAGGAACATGGGATGGGTAGACACACCAGTGCTTGAGGAAGGTGGGATGGGCAGACACACCAGTGCTTGAGGAAGGTGGGATGGGCAGACACACCAGTGCTTGAGGAAGATTGGAATGGCAGACACCCCAGTGCTTGAGGAAGGTGGGATGGGCAGACACACCAATGCTTGAGGAAGGTGGGATGGGCAGACACCCCAGTGCTTGAGGAAGATTGGATTGGCAGACACACCAGTGCTTGAGGAAGGTGGGATGGGCAGACACACCAGTGCTTGAGGAAGGTGGGATGGGCAGACACACCAATGCTTGAGGAAGGTGGGATGGGCAGACACACCAGTGCTTGAGGAAGGTGGGATGGGCAGACACACCAGTGCTTGAGGAAGGTGGGATGGGCAGACACACCAGTGCTTGAGGAAGGTGGGATGGGCAGACACCCCAGTGCTTGAGGAAGGTGGGATGGGCAGACACCCCAGTGCTTGAGGAAGGTGGGATGGGCAGACACCCCAGTGCTTGAGGAAGGTGGGATGGGCAGACACACCAGTGCTTGAGGAAGGTGGGATGGGCAGACACCCCAGTGCTTGAGGAAGGTGGGATGGGCAGACACCCCAGTGCTTGAGGAAGGTGGGATGGGCAGACACCCCAGTGCTTGAGGAAGGTGGGATGGGCAGACACACCAGTGCTTGAGGAAGTGGCACATGTCAATGAGCCAGGAAGTGCAACATGCAAACACGTTGCCAGAGGCTTGATAACATCCTTTATCAATGACCAAAACTATTTTAAAATTTAAGGTTTATTTGTTATATATTTACCATTAATAATGTACTTCATTAGGATCTTGTTGAAGACAGTTATTGAAAACAAGAAATAGTAAATGAATGCCAAGGTTATGATGGAAAATTTGTTTATAATTAATCTATATATAACCGCGAGGTCTGCGTTATTTCGTACATATAAATAATGCTTATTATTTAATTATTCTGATGGGTCAACGTCTAAATAATAATAATGTCTTAAGACCTTATACAGCACCTAACACTTGTTTACTAACCGACCGCAGCCGGGAAATGCGACCTTGGCTTGCAGACGGACTGACTGCTGAGACCTGGCAACTGGTCATCTTAGGGGGTATATAAGGCAATGTGTATTATTGCTCCACACACACTCAGCCAAGTAGTCGGTTATCCAGCCTCACTATCTCTTCCTTAAGGTACAGTAGCAATGCTTAGTAATATTAGTAGTTCTATTACATCAATAGAGCTCTTATTGAATTATACCTAATATTTCAAGACATAGCTCAATAGACAATATATTTAAGAAATATCGGTATTTATATGAATGTTTATTTTGCAGTGATCTATCAGCCCAGTGCATCAACCCAAGATGAACTTCCTCCGTGCCTTGGTAGTGCTCCTGGTCGTGGTGGTCTCCCTGGCCACGGTCACCAACGCTAGTCCATTATTTGGTCTTTTTGGTGGTCGTCGAGGTCGAGGTGGTCGTTCACGCTCTAGGTCTTCCGGTGTTGGAACCCGGGAGGTCCCAGACCCCTACGCCTACGCCGCCCCACAATTCGCCGGTGCCTTCCCTGTATTCCCCAACTTCGTCACTGGAGTTGGTCGTTGAGACATTCCTGAGAACATCGTGTTTCTCTACGATGTACCAACTGCATAAGTCACTGTGCCGTACGGTGTTCTCTTGACTGAGACTCCGACGAGGCATCAAGGCGCCAACCAGGCCGTCTTAGGCCGCCACTACATGGCACCTGGTCTAGGGGTACCTAGGCCTCCACATGCTTCACCCTGGTGAGTGTGAGTACCAGATGGCCCCACATACCTCATCAACCTGATGAGTGTCAGTGAGGGCCAAATGGCTCCGTTTATGGAGGTACTACACCCCGAGACCAACCTTCCCCACAGGCCGGAAGTGTTGCAGAGTCGAGAGAAAAATCTGTAGATTGTCTCCTGACTGGTGACGAAATCCGACAAATTTTGGCTGTTTATTGAGTTTAGTCACGAGACGAGAGAAGTCGCCCAGTGCGAGTCTTTCGTGTGGCTCATCATCATGTGTGTTTCTGAGAGTGTTTTGCTGCGAGTACACCCAAGTCTGGCTCCCAGCTGACAGTTCACAGCTGCGAGTAGACCCAAGTCTGGCTCCAAGCTGACAGTTCACAGCTGCGAGTAGACCCAAGTCTGGCTCCCAGCTGACAGTGCAGAGCTGTGACCGGACATACGTCTGGCTTCCAGCTGGCTCCTTCAAGCAATGCTTGAAATTTACTTTTATCTGTGATAATTACTTTTCTAATAACATAGAATAATAAGTTAGGCTTTGCTGTTAATAAGAAATAACACTTAATCTTGTAATCTAAATCTTGCAAATGTATAATAAATATTTTTGTACACAAATCACAAATCCCATTTTATATTTATCCTTCATATGACTACAGGTGCCAAGGATATATTCATAGAAAGGTATATCCCTTTACTCGGAGTATATACACCGAGAGTTTATCTTAGTTTTGCTCTACGTGTAGGACAAAAGTATCAAGAAACTCACACAGACTGTTCACTTGCACACTGAATTGTGCCATCCCCGGTAAATTCAACCGTAGTGTGACTGTATGGGTTTATATACAACTCAGCCTCCTGTGTAGATAGTACTTTTTGTAACTATATGGACCATCGTACACACATGGTTGTGATGGACTATTAGATAGTAGAACTAGGTACTATTTTCTTTTATGAGTCCGGAAAAAATCAAGCTAAAAACCAAACTTAAAATATTCCTAGGCAGAATATAACACATAAATGTACTATATTAGGTCTCAGATAGCGTATATTAGGCCTAACAAGGTTAGGTTAGGTTATCTTTGCAATGGTTCAAAAACTTTTCCGGTTTGTACAAATTTAATAGTACCAGTTTCTACTTTCTAATTGTCTTTAACGTCGGAATATGTACTATGGTCCTCATCGTTACTATAAGTACTATCTAAACAGGAGGATGGGCTGTTCTATATGCTAGGAGAGCGGCTAGTGGGAATAAACCCCAAGACTAGTTCCCAGCTGACAGTTTATAGCTGAGAGTAGACCTAAGTCTGGCTCCCAGCTGAGAGTAGACCCAAGTCTGGCTCCCAGCTGGCAGTTTATAGCTGAGAGTAGACCTAAGTCTGGCTCCCAGCTGAGAGTAGACCCAAGTCTGGCTCCCAGCTGGCAGTTTATAGCTGAGAGTAGACCTAATTCTGGCTCCCAGCTGAGAGAAGACCCAAATCTGGCTCCTAGCTGAGAGTAGACCCAAGTCTGGCTCCCAGCTGAGAGAAGACCCAAATCTGGCTCCCAGCTGAGAGCAGACCCAAGTCTGGCTCACAGCTGGCAATTCACAGCAGCGAGTGGACGTCGTCTAGCTCCCAATTGATTTTCCAAGCAACGCTGAAATAATTGAGTTTCACATGCTTTTGCTTTTTTATATATAAAAATAAGTTCAAGCAACGTTTACCATCAGTAACACTGAGACGTCTGTGACTGATCACTTGCACGTCCATGCAATAAATATATGTTAAACCCACCACAGATAATACCGTCTCAATTATTTATAATTTATGGATGAGGTTTTGGTGTGTAGGTATGTCAGGAGAAGCGCCGACACAGATGACAAGGTGAGAGCGCTGATGTCTTAATTTTTGTATAGAACTTGGAAGATGTTTAATCACACACCTCTCAGTAATAAGTCAACTCTCAGCCAAGCGCAGTAAGAATGTCAAGCGCAGTAAGAATGTCAAGCGCAGTAAGAATGTCAAGCGCAGTAAGAATGTCAAGCGCAGTAAGAATGTCAAGCGCAGTAAGAATGTCAAGCGCAGCAAGAATGTCAAGCACAATAAGAATGTCAAGCACAATAAGAATGTCAAGCACAATAAGAATGTCAAGCACAATAAGAATGTCAAGCGCAATAAGAATGTCAAGTGCAATAAGAATGTCAAGCACAATAAGAATGTCAAGCGCAATAAGAATGTCAAGCGCAATAAGAATGTCAAGCGCAATAAGAATGTCAAGCACAATAAGAATGTCAAGCGCAATAAGAATGTCAAGCGCAGCAAGAATGTCAAGCGCAGTAAGAATGTCAAGCGCAGTAAGAATGTCAAGCGCAGCAAGAATGTCAAGCGCAGTAAGAATGTCAAGCGCAGCAAGAATGTCAAGCGCAGTAAGAATGTCAAGCGCAGCAAGAATGTCAAGCGCAGTAAGAATGTCAAGCGCAGTAAGAATGTCAAGCGCAATAAGAATGTCAAGCACAATAAGAATGTCAAGTGCAATAAGAATGTCAAGCACAATAAGAATGTCAAGCACAATAAGAATGTCAAGCACAATAAGAATGTCAAGTGCAATAAGAATGTCAAGTGCAATAAGAATGTCAAGCACAATAAGAATGTCAAGCGCAATAAGAATGTCAAGCGCAATAAGAATGTCAAGCGCAATAAGAATGTCAAGCACAATAAGAATGTCAAGTGCAATAAGAATGTCAAGCACAATAAGAATGTCAAGTGCAATAAGAATGTCGAGCACAATAAGAATGTCAAGCGCAATAAGAATGTCAAGCACAATAAGAATGTCAAGCGCAGCAAGAATGTCAAGCACAACAAGAATGTCAAGCGCAATAAGAATGTCAAGCGCAATAAGAATGTCAAGCGCAGCAAGAATGTCAAGCGCAGCAAGAATGTCAAGCACAACAAGAATGTCAAGCGCAATAAGAATGTCAAGCACAATAAGAATGTCAAGTGCAATAAGAATGTCAAGCACAATAAGAATGTCAAGCACAATAAGAATGTCAAGCACAATAAGAATGTCAAGCGCAGCAAGAATGTCAAGCGCAGCAAGAATGTCAAGCACAACAAGAATGTCAAGCACAATAAGAATGTCAAGCACAATAAGAATGTCAAGTGCAATAAGAATGTCGAGCACAATAAGAATGTCAAGCACAATAAGAATGTCAAGCGCAATAAGAATGTCAAGCGCAATAAGAATGTCAAACGCAGCAAGAATGTCAAGCACAATAAGAATGTCAAGCGCAATAAGAATGTCAAGCGCAATAAGAATGTCAAACGCAGCAAGAATGTCAAGCGCAGCAAGAATGTCAAGCACAATAAGAATGTCAAGCACAATAAGAATGTCAAGCGCAGCAAGAATGTCAAGCACAATAAGAATGTCAAGCGCAATAAGAATGTCAAGCGCAGCAAGAATGTCAAGCACAATAAGAATGTCAAGCGCAATAAGAATGTCAAACGCAGCAAGAATGTCAAGCGCAGTAAGAATGTCAAGCGCAGCAAGAATGTCAAGCACAATAAGAATGTCAAGCGCAGCAAGAATGTCAAGCACAATAAGAATGTCAAGCGCAATAAGAATGTCAAGCACAATAAGAATGTCAAGCACAATAAGAATGTCAAGCGCAGCAAGAATGTCAAGCACAATAAGAATGTCAAGCGCAATAAGAATGTCAAGCGCAATAAGAATGTCAAGCGCAGCAAGAATGTCAAGCGCAGTAAGAATGTCAAGCACAATAAGAATGTCAAGCGCAATAAGAATGTCAAGCGCAGCAAGAATGTCAAGCGCAGTAAGAATGTCAAGCGCAATAAGAATGTCAAACGCAATAAGAATGTCAAGCGCAGCAAGAATGTCAAGCGCAGTAAGAATGTCAAGCGCAGCAAGAATGTCAAGCACAATAAGAATGTCAAGCGCAATAAGAATGTCAAGCGCAATAAGAATGTCAAGCGCAATAAGAATGTCAAGCGCAATAAGAATGTCAAGTGCAATAAGAATGTCAAGCGCAGCAAGAATGTCAAGCACAATAAGAATGTCAAGCGCAATAAGAATGTCAAGCGCAGCAAGAATGTCAAGCACAATAAGAATGTCAAGCGCAATAAGAATGTCAAGCGCAATAAGAATGTCAAGCGCAGTAAGAATGTCAAGCACAATAAGAATGTCAAGCGCAGTAAGAATTTCAAGCGCAGCAAGAATGTCAAGCACAATAAGAATGTCAAGCGCAATAAGAATGTCAAGCGCAATAAGAATGTCAAGCGCAATAAGAATGTCAAGCGCAATAAGAATGTCAAGCGCAGTAAGAATGCCAAGCGCAGTAAGAATGTCAAGCGCAGTAAGAATGTCAAGCGCAATAAGAATGTCAAGTGCAATAAGAATGTCAAGCGCAATAAGAATGTCAAGCGCAATAAGAATGTCAAGCGCAATAAGAATGTCAAGTGCAATAAGAATGTCAAGCACAATAAGAATGTCAAGCGCAATAAGAATGTCAAGCGCAATAAGAATGTCAAGCGCAATAAGAATGTCAAGCGCAATAAGAATGTCAAGCGCAATAAGAATGTCAAGCGCAATAAGAATGTCAAGCGCAATAAGAATGTCAAGCGCAATAAGAATGTCAAGCGCAGCAAGAATGTCAAGCACAATAAGAATGTCAAGCGCAATAAGAATGTCAAGCGCAATAAGAATGTCAAGCGCAATAAGAATGTCAAGCGCAATAAGAATGTCAAGCGCAATAAGAATGTCAAGCGCAGCAAGAATGTCAAGCACAATAAGAATGTCAAGCGCAGTAAGAATGCCAAGCGCAGTAAGAATGTCAAGCGCAGTAAGAATGTCAAGCGCAATAAGAATGTCAAGTGCAATAAGAATGTCAAGCGCAATAAGAATGTCAAGCGCAATAAGAATGTCAAGCGCAATAAGAATGTCAAGTGCAATAAGAATGTCAAGCACAATAGGAATGTCAAGCGCAATAAGAATGTCAAGCGCAATAAGAATGTCAAGCACAGTAAGAATGTCAAGTGCAATAAGAATGTCAAGCGCAATAAGAATGTCAAGCGCAATAAGAATGTCAAGCACAATAAGAATGTCAAGCGCAATAAGAATGTCGAGCGCAATAAGAATGTCAAGCGTAATAAGAATGTCAAGCGCAATAAGAATGCCAAGCGCAATAAGAATGCCAAGCGCAATAAGAATGTCAAGCGCAATAAGAATGTCAAGCGCAATAAGAATGCCAAGCGCAATAAGAATGCCAAGCGCAATAAGAATGTCGAGCGCAATAAGAATGCCAAGTGCAATAAGAATGTCGAGTGCAATAAGAATGTCAAGCGCAATAAGAATGTCAAGCACAGTAAGAATGTCAAGTGCAATAAGAATGTCAAGCGCAATAAGAATGTCAAGCGCAATAAGAATGTCAAGCACAATAAGAATGTCAAGCGCAATAAGAATGTCGAGCGCAATAAGAATGTCAAGCGCAATAAGAATGTCAAGCGCAATAAGAATGTCAAGCGCAATAAGAATGCTAAGCGCAATAAGAATGTCAAGCGCAATAAGAATGTCAAGCGCAATAAGAATGCCAAGCGCAATAAGAATGCCAAGCGCAATAAGAATGTCGAGCGCAATAAGAATGCCAAGTGCAATAAGAATGTCGAGTGCAATAAGAATGTCAAGCGCAATAAGAATGTCAAGCGCAATAAGAATGCCAAGCGCAATAAGAATGTCGCGTGCAATAAGAATGTCAAGCGCAATAAGAATGTCAAGCACAATAAGAATGTCAAGCGCAATAAGAATGTCGAGTGCAATAAGAATGTCAAGCGCAATAAGAATGTCAAGCGCAATAAGAATGTCAAGTGCAATAAGAATGTCGAGTGCAATAAGAATGTCAAGCGCAATAAGAATGTCGAGCGCAATAAGAATGTCGAGTGCAATAAGAATGTCAAGCGCAATAAGAATGTCAAGCGCAATAAAAATGCCAAGCGCAATAAGAATGCCAAGCGCAATAAGAATGTCGAGTGCAATAAGAATGTCAAGCGCAATAAGAATGTCAAGCGCAATAAGAATGTCAAGCACAGTAAGAATGTCAAGCGCAGTAAGAATGTCAAGCGCAATAAGAATGTCAAGCGCAATAAGAATGTCGAGCGCAATAAGAATGTCGAGTGCAATAAGAATGTCAAGCGCAATAAGAATGTCGAGCGCAATAAGAATGTCGAGTGCAATAAGAATGTCAAGCGCAATAAGAATGTCAAGCGCAATAAAAATGCCAAGCGCAATAAGAATGCCAAGCGCAATAAGAATGTCGAGTGCAATAAGAATGTCAAGCGCAATAAGAATGTCAAGCGCAATAAGAATGTCAAGCACAGTAAGAATGTCAAGCACAGTAAGAATGTCAAGCGCAATAAGAATGTCAAGCGCAATAAGAATGTCAAGCGCAGCAAGAATGTCAAGCACAATAAGAATGTCAAGCGCAGTAAGAATGCCAAGCGCAGTAAGAATGTCAAGCGCAGTAAGAATGTCAAGCGCAATAAGAATGTCAAGTGCAATAAGAATGTCAAGCGCAATAAGAATGTCAAGCGCAATAAGAATGTCAAGCGCAATAAGAATGTCAAGTGCAATAAGAATGTCAAGCACAATAAGAATGTCAAGCGCAATAAGAATGTCAAGCGCAATAAGAATGTCAAGCGCAATAAGATTGTCAAGCACAATAAGATTGTCAAGCGCAGTAAGAATGTCGAGTGCAATAAGAATGTCAAGCACAGTAAGAATGTCAAGCGCAGTAAGAATGTCAAGCGCAATAAGAATGTCAAGCACAGTAAGAATGTCAAGCACAGTAAGAATGTCAAGCGCAATAAGAATGTCAAGCGCAATAAGAATGTCAAGCGCAATAAGAATGTCAAGCACAGTAAGAATGTCAAGCGCAGTAAGAATGTCAAGCGCAGTAAGAATGTCAAGCGCAGTAAGAATGTCAAGCGCAATAAGAATGTCAAGCGCAATAAGAATGTCAAGCACAGTAAGAATGTCAAGCACAATAAGAATGTCAAGCGCAATAAGAATACCAAGAGTAATAAGAATATCACAACAAAACAAAATAATATCGAGAATAACAGGAATATCAAAGTTTTGTTACATACCCGAATGTTTATTTTGGTAACGCGGCCACAACATCAATGACCATCACGTTACCAAAATACTTAATGATCAATCATTTAAGGGTCTCGGTAGTACAGTTAGGCTCGTTCGCGACTCGTAATCGGGAATCCTGGGTTGGAATCCCAGGCGGGACAGAAATGGTTGGGCACGATTCCCTTTTACCTAATGCCTCTGTTCACCTAGCAAACAATAGGTATCCAGAAGTTAGTCAACTGTTATGGGGTTGCATCCTGGAGAGGGTCAGATTATATTGAGGTCACCTTGCGAGGTCACCTTCTGCAGTTACTTTCATTCTCATGTTTTCATATCCAATTAATACACACCTCACCCAAAACATTTGTGTCATACCACCTCACCCAAAACGAATATAAGAATGATGTATGTGATGTGTAAACAAGCCTTTTTGAATGCAAGAAGCCCTTACGAAACGCTTATAGGCGTCAGACCAAAAATAAAAAGAGTAAAAAATTAATTTTGGAGAGTTAATTGTTCAATTACCCTCGACAGTGAAGAAAAACGTAAGAAATGTTGAGATTCGGATTAGAATTATTAATCTTACCCTTTCGGTCATATTCAACAACATATGTTTATAAGAAAGACTGCTACCAAAATATACTAATATATATATATATATATATATATATATATATATATATATATATATATATATATATATATATATATATATATATATATATATATATATATATATATATATATATATATATATATATATATATATATATTATTAAATATGACCGAAAAAGTAAGATTAATAATTCTAACACGAATTTTCTCAATCTTTCGTACATTACGCTTCACTGTTGGAGGTAAATCAAAAATCACTTCTCCAAAATTCATTTTTATTTCTAGTCTGACGCGACACGGGCGCGTTTCGTAAAACTTATTACATTTTCAAAGACTTCACAAATACACAACTGATTAGAACGTATCTCTGATTTTATATCTACATTTGAGTGAGGTGGGAAGGGTGATGTGGCATTAACACAAGACAGAACAGGAGGGGATATTAATAGGGTATTAAAAGTATCAACACAAGACAGAACAGAAACAATGGGTATTGAATAGAAGTGTTTGTAGAAAGCCTATTGGTCCATATTTCTTGATGCTTCTATATTGGAGCGGAGTCTTGAGGTGGGTAGAATATAGTTGTGCAATAATTGGCTGTTGATTGCTGGTGTTGACTTCTTGATGTGTAGTGCCTCGCAAACGTCAAGCCGCCTGCTATCGCTGTATCTATCGATGATTTCTGTGTTGTTTACTAGGATTTCTCTGGCGATGGTTTGGTTATGGGAAGAGATTATATGTTCCTTAATGGAGCCCTGTTGCTTATGCATCGTTAAACGCCTAGAAAGAGATGTTGTTGTCTTGCCTATATACTGGGTTTTTTGGAGCTTACAGTCCCCAAGTGGGCATTTGAAGGCATAGACGACATTAGTCTCTTTTAAAGCGTTCTGTTTTGTGTCTGGAGAGTTTCTCATGAGTAGGCTGGCCGTTTTTCTGGTTTTATAGTAAATCGTCAGTTGTATCCTCTGATTTTTGTCTGTAGGGATAACGTTTCTATTAACAATATCTTTCAGGACCCTTTCCTCCGTTTTATGAGCTGTGGAAAAGAAGTTCCTGTAAAATAGTCTAATAGGGGGTATAGGTGTTGTGTTAGTTGTCTCTTCAGAGGTTGCATGACGATTTACTATAAAACCAGAAAAACGGCCAGCCTACTCATGAGAAACTCTCCAGACACAAAACAGAACGCTTTAAAAGAGACTAATGTCGTCTATGCCTTCAAATGCCCACTTGGGGACTGTAAGCTCCAAAAAACCCAGTATATAGGCAAGACAACAACATCTCTTTCTAGGCGTTTAACGATGCATAAGCAACAGGGCTCCATTAAGGAACATATAATCTCTTCCCATAACCAAACCATCGCCAGAGAAATCCTAGTAAACAACACAGAAATCATCGATAGATACAGCGATAGCAGGCGGCTTGACGTTTGCGAGGCACTACACATCAAGAAGTCAACACCAGCAATCAACAGCCAATTATTGCACAACTATATTCTACCCACCTCAAGACTCCGCTCCAATATAGAAGCATCAAGAAATATGGACCAATAGGCTTTCTACAAACACTTCTATTCAATACCCATTGTTTCTGTTCTGTCTTGTGTTGATACTTTTAATACCCTATTAATATCCCCTCCTGTTCTGTCTTGTGTTAATGCCACATCACCCTTCCCACCTCACTCAAATGTAGATATAAAATCAGAGATACGTTCTAATCAGTTGTGTATTTGTGAAGTCTTTGAAAATGTAATAAGTTTTACGAAACGCGCCCGTGTCGCGTCAGACTAGAAATAAAAATGAATTTTGGAGAAGTGATTTTTGATTTACCTCCAACAGTGAAGCGTAATGTACGAAAGATTGAGAAAATTCGTGTTAGAATTATTAATCTTACTTTTTCGGTCATATTTAATAATATATGTCTACAGGAAAGACTGCTACCAAAATATACTAATATATATATATATATATATATATATATATATATATATATATCGCAGACCTTAGGAGGATGGAAGACAGAATAGGTGACATCGATGCCCACGATGCTTTTTATCTCCTCACCAAATGCCTATCCCTTCCGAGGCTAACCTACTTTCTGAGGTGCGCCCCATCTTACAACAACCCAAAGCTTGACGAGTATGACCTCCTACTGAAGACCATGCTGGAAAAAGTTGTTAACCTCTCTCTCAACGAATGCCAGTGGAAACAAGCCACTCTTCCTGTCAGGCTCGGTGGCTTGGGTGTCCGCACCGCCACCCAAATTGCAGTCCCAGCCTTCCTGTCTTCCTCCTCAGCATCAGATGACCTGGTTAAGGAAATTCTACCTGACACCCTGAGTGATGTAGCGGGGATACAGGACCCCCACTACACGGAATGTGACACGAAATGGGGTGCCATGACAGACCCAGCACTCAGACCAGCCATGCCGAAAGCCAAGAAACAATCCAGTTGGGACAGCCCCATTGCAGACAAAGAAGCCACAGCTTTGCTGGAGGCAGCAACAACCCCCAGTGATCGTGCACGCCTCACAGCTGTGCAGGCTCCCCATGCAGGGGACTTCCTTCTGGCAGTCCCTATGTCTGCGACAGGCACACGTCTTGATCCGCAGGAGCTCCGTATTGCAGTCGCTCTCCGCCTTGCTGCCCCTATCCACACTGTTCACAGGTGTATTTGCGGCGAGGCAGATGCTGACGAATATGGATTGCATGGCCTGCACTGTGGAAAATCGGGTGGTTGGCACACTAGACACGACGAAGTCAACGACATCATTAAAAGAAGCCTTGCCTCTGCTCAGTGTCCAGCGGAGAGAGAGCCCCGCAACCTACTGAACCGTGACTCTGTTAGCTTTGCCGGCCGACCAGACGGAATCACACTGCGTCCGTGGAAGGGTGGCAGGCAGTTAGCATGGGACTATACTTGCGTATCCACCCTGGCAACGACATACATCACCCTCTCTGCCGGCACGGCAGGAGCCGCAGCGACACACAGAGAAAAACAAAAGTCAGTCAAGTACAGGCAATTAGATCAAAGGTACAATTTCGTTCCAATAGGGTCTGAGACCCTAGGCCCATGGGGTGAGAGTGCAAGAAGGTTTCTTAAGGATCTTGGTTCCAAGCTCATTGACACCACAAGAGACCCTAGAGCAGCAAGTTTTCTCTTTCAGCGCCTCAGTGTCGCGATCCAGAGGGGAAATGCCCGCTGCATCCTCGGTTCCTGCCCGGCGTCGGAGGAGTTCGAGGAAATCTACAGCCTCTAGGAAGCGAACTTTTTCTTGTGTCCTCTTAATGTTCATTTTTTGTATAAAATCAGATATGTAACTGTATAACCTTGCATAATAAAGTGTACATCATAATAAAAAAAAAAAGGGGGTGGTAGGAGAAGTGAACACTCTTTCGTATTCAGAGTTAAATGTCAAGTTTTTCCCTGAGTGCTCTGTGTTCCCTTCTCTGAGGCTGTGGGTCCCTATAATTACACCAGTGGTGGTACCCCCCTATATATATATATATATATATATATATATATATATATATATATATATATATATATATATATATATATATATATATATTGTGACGGTAACGCGTTGGTGTTCGGCTGTTTAAGGCTAGGGGTATGGCCTCGTCACATAGTTATAAAAAAAAAAGAGAAAACTGGAACTTCGTCTGTGGTAAGGTAAGGAGAAGACACACAAAACACAAGTAAACTTTAACAATGAAATTTTAATTACGTTAAATAAATCAAAACATGAAAAAATGGACAAACAAATTCTTATAATAAAATCAATCAATCAAAATAATGAGAATACTTAAATGACACAATGAAAAGTTACGTTAAGGCAAAATAACAAGAAGTGCAACACAAAATTAAATGGGAGGTGCTGGAATATTGGCTTTAAGCTATCACCTCTCTCAGTACACGCTAACGTCTAGCTGGGAGGAGTGATAACCACGAAAGCACTGAACATTCTGAGGTCTGAGGTCGTGGCGACCCCAGACATCAAGTAGTATGGGGGGGGGGCGAGTGCAGGTGCAGCCAGGCCGGCGACCAATCAGCGGGGCCGGTAGCGATCAACGAGTAGTTTGGCGGTTTGAGTCTGAACAGGTGTCTCTGGCTGCAACGTTTTGCGCTCTGGCAAACCTTGCTGGTGTTGTTGTCGTTGTTGGACATTCTTCCATAGTAGTATTATATAATTTCAACGACGTAATTATGGAGGGAAGAGCAGGCTCAATCTCTTGAAGGAGATTATCGTCACAATATATATATATATATATATATATATATATATATATATATATATATATATATATATATATATATATATATATATATATATATATATATATATATATATATATACTCAACCTGCCTGTCCCCGACAAAACCGAATTATAATTGAATTATGAGTTTTGGATAGGCAGAAGTGCTCAAAGCAATTCCCTGAGTCATCCAATGAAGTTTGTCTACTGAAATGTAATGTTATTATATTTGGAAGAAGTTAAGAGTAGACATGAGGGCGAGCCACCACAACCCGTTCTCGCAAATTTGCGAGAACGGGTTGGCCACCAGGAAGCCCGGGAAGACCCTGGCTACTGCATCAGGAAGTGCTTCACATCCTCACCCTGTCACTCGCTGCATCACAACTGCACCTCAAAGCGTCTCACCGAGAATTTACACAAGTTACATGCTCTCGTTTTCACTTGATAATTAATCTGAACGCAGTTTTCAAGCATCACGGGACTAAACGTCACCATCACTAGGGGAGGGTAGCACCCAGTCGGAGACAGGGGTACATATCCGGCAGGGTGATGGGGATATCCAGTACCGATATCTGTGAATGGGTATGGATATATAAATTATGGATATCATGGAATGGGTATTGATATATCAGGTCGGGGACGGAATAAAGATGAGGTGTAAAGCATAGTGAACGCAGTCAGTGGTAGTTCTACGTTCTCATATTCTCCTATCTCGTCAATAACCATACCCATAGGTGCTTAACCTAACTAAACGCGAGACGAGACCATAATCCTTAGCGTCACACCGATGAAAAAAAAAAAGAGCTGCGAAAATAATACAACTGTTGCTCATATGTATTTAGTGTTACCGTCAGCGTAGCTCACATATTTGCAGGATATATTCCCAGAGAAAATACTTGCAATAATACTCCAATTAGTGGTCACAGAATTTGAGATACGATAAATATATAAATGTCATCAATTAAATGACGAAGGCAGAGAAATTTGACCTTGGCTTCGTTCTGTGTCTGGCTAGACATGGCAAGTGCTTATCTTGGCGGGTATATAAGAACATGTTGAGTATTTCCTCAACACACACTCAGCCAAGCAGTCGGTGATCCAGCTTCACTATCTCTTCTTCAAGGTATATATATATAGCTTGCTAAACTATGCTAGGACAATAGTGCTTCAGAATTTGTCACATCTAAATTACAGTCATATTTACATTTAAATATTACAGTAGTTATAAGAATAAACATCATAAGAAACTACATGACATCGCATTTATATATGAATGTGTTTATTTTTGCAGTGATCTATCAGCCCAGTGCATCAACCCAAGATGAACTTCCTCCGTGCCGTGGTAGTGCTCCTGGTCGTGGTGGTCTCCCTGGCTACGGTCACCAACGCTAGTCCATTATTTGGTCTTTTTGGTGGTCGTCGAGGTCGAGGTGGTCGTTCACGCTCTAGGTCTTCCGGTGTCGGAACCCGGGAGGTCCCAGACCCCTACGCCTACGCCGCCCCACAATTCGCCGGTGCCTTCCCTGTATTCCCCAACTTCGTCACTGGAGTTGGTCGTTGAGACATTCCTGAGAACATCGTGTTTCTCTGCGATGTACCAACTGCATAATTCACTGTGCCGTACGGTGTTCTCTTGACTGAGACTCCGACGAGGCATTAAGGCGCCAACCAGGCCGTCTTAGGCCGCCACTACATGGCACCTGGTCTAGGGGGTACCTAGGCCTCCACATGCTTCACCCTGGTGAGGGTGAGTGCCTGATGGCCCCACATACCTCATCTACCTGATGAGTGTCAGTGAGTGCCAAATGGCTCCGTTTATGGAGGTACTACACCCCGAGACCAACCTTCCCCACAGGCCGGAAGAGTTGCAGAGTCGAGAGAAAAATCTGTAGATTGTCTCCTGACTGGTGACGAAATCCGACAAATTTTGGCTGTTTATTGAGTTTAGTCACGAGACGAGAGAAGTCGCCCAGTGCGAGTCTTTCGTGTGGCTCATCATCATGTGTGTTTCTGAGAATGTTTTGCTGCGAGTAGACCCAAGTCTGGCTCCCAGCTGACAGTTCACAGCTGCGAGTAGACCCAAGTCTGGCTCCCAGCTGACAGTTCACAGCTGCGAGTAGACCCAAGTCTGGCTCCCAGCTGACAGTTCACAGCTGCGAGTAGACCCAAGTCTGGCTCCAAGCTGACAGTTCACAGCTGCGAGTAGACCCAAGTCTGGCTCCCAGCTGACAGTGCAGAGCTGCGAGTGGACGCAAGTCCGGCTACCAGCTGGCTCCTTCAAGCAACCCCTTGAAATAATTTTATATTATCTGAATGTTTCCTTTTATATTCACAGAAGTCTAAGTTGTGTTTCAGCCGTTACAAGCAGTAACATCGAGGCTTCTGAATATTTATTTCTTGTAAATCTTTGCAATAAATATTTATTAAACTGATCAGGCATATTATTTTTTTATATTTTTAATATTTCAGCGAATGTTTTGTTTACGAATGTAGGCAAGGACCAACACCATCGTGTACTTAAATGTCATCTTACAACTGGTAATATTTAATGTATTGATTAAACTTGAACGTATATAGTACTGGGTGCCGGGCGATGCTTGGATCTGTCAGTCTATCTGTCTCTCATCTGTCCATCTATCTATCCGTTACTCTATTTCTCCATCCATCTATATATATATCCATCCATATATCTTTTTTCTCCATCCTCCCATCCATCTCTCTATTCATCTATCCATTCGTCTACCTATATATCCATATATCCATCTATCTATCAACCTTCTATCCATCCATACATCTATCCATCTATCTAACTGTCAATCCATCTAATCATCATCTTTCTTTCCATCTGCATTTCTTTCCTTCCATGTATTTATGCATTTATCTACCCATTTATTCATCCACCTACCCATCCATTATCCATCTACCTACCCATCCGTCTATCCATCCATCTGTCTATTCATCTATCTTTCTATCGATCCATGCATTTATCTATCTATCCATTAACCTATCTCTTTCTATCCATGCATCTATCACTCCATACATTCATCCAACTATCCATCCATCTGTCTATTTATCCATCTATCTATCCTCTTCGAATAATTCATGAAATCGTGCGGGTAAACAGGAGTATCATAAACTCTACGGAAAACACATCCCCGATTTAATTTCAGACTGAAAATCGATCGTGGGAGAGAGGGTTTCACACTATATTTCTTCAACTATTCAACTTAGGCGTACCTCGACCACTCTATATCCGTCCTGTGCCCCAGATCATCCTCCCCTGCAAATTTTAGTGAGATTAGCCCTAATCGTCTGGCCTCCAACTTTGGACAGACAGACTGACTGACACTCTCTTAAAGAGTATATTAAGGAAGTGGGGTTGCCTGGTGTTGCCCGGGTCTGTCTCCCCTCTCTCTCTACCTATCTGTATCTATCTCTACCTATTTCTCTAACTAGCTATCTTTCTCTCTTGCTATCTAGTTATCTAGCTATATCTCTGTCATGCTATATCTCTTTCTAACTATATCTCTATCAAGCTATATCTCTATCTAACTATATCTCTATCTAGTTATATCTCTATCTCTCCTCGTCTTCCCCCGTCAACCACTGAAACGAATGTATGGATCTCAGATGCTTTGCTTTCCTTCTCTTATCTTCTCTTAATTTTTCAATTTTTTTTATTAACACAATTATATACATATGCATTTGTGCAACTGCCCTAGACTACATGAAGTGGGAGTACAGAGTGTGTCAAGCACTAGCTACGTGAGGCTACAAATCCCCATCACACAGGTTGATTAGTCATACAGACCACGGAGGAAGAATTGAAATAGGAATTTCCTTAAGTACTTTCGTATATTAGTACATCTTCAGCAAGAATGATTTACAGGTCAAGTATTGGACATATATAGGCAGGAGTGAGAGGTGATGTGATGTGAGGTACAATGAAAAATGAATGGGAATTAGGTGGACACAAATATGAGCCGCACAAGAACTGCAGAAGGCCTATTGGCCCATGCGATGCAGCTCCTATTCCTACCCACCAATAGGCCCCCACATGGACAATAATAACATAAGATAGTAAATATTTACAATGAATTAGTGAGACAAATGTGTATCAATGATCCAACTCAAATCGCCCTTTAAAGAGAGAGAGAGAGAGAGAGAGAGAGAGAGAGAGAGAGAGAGAGAGAGAGAGAGAGAGAGAGAGAGAGAGAGCAAGAGATAACAGTGAGGGGGTGACTAACAGAGATGAACAATACTAGGAACCTGGCTTTGGGGTAGGAGCTTGGGGGTTGGTTTAGAGGGTAGAGGTTACCAGTGCAGAGGGTTAGGAGAGTATGGGGTGAAGGCCGCAGCAACAGGAGCGGACCGGGAGAAACTGGACGGAGCAGCTCGTCTTGCTTGACTCACCATCTTCCTCAAAAGCCGCTTCCCGGGAGGGAGTGTAGAGTCACGTCGCTTCCAGGGTGTGCAGACTCGTCCCTTTTCAGGTGTGGAGGCTTACGATGCTTCCTGGGGTGAGGCTCACGTCGGCTCCAGCAGATCCTTAAACTGTCTGCAGCATCTCATGTGTGGTTGCAGGTAGCCTATTGAGACCCCTCACATTGTTTATCACAAAAGCCCGTTTTCATCGACTGCCTGAACTGAAGGTTTGAAGGGGACACTACAATTAGTTTTTAACTACAAACCAGATAAGTTTGAGTTACAATTACAGGCCGTATCTTTTTATTTTCAAATTTATTTCGGAATAAATTTGCTAGCTGGCTACCAAATTAACAAAATCCTTAGCTAGCAAAATAGCAAATCCTTAGCTAGCTTTTCAACTTGTTAAGGCAAGTTGTGTTTAATACATAATTCACGTAATAAAAGTTTTAATTGTTGCAGAGCTCGATTAAAATCCAGATTAAACTAGATTAAAATCCAATTATATAATTAAAAAAAAAACACATTTTGAAACAGTTTTTTCATACTTCTCCTTTACTCATTTTCCCTCGTTGAAACCTGACAATATCCAGTATTCAAGTGAACTTTTCCCAGAAAACTTGCCGTCATGATCCAGCAGCAGTGTCAGAGAGGTTATGTGTTTGAAATAGCTGTTACCCAAGCCGACAAGAATCATGACTCACAATACAGGCCAGAGAACGCCTCTCTCACTCTTCCTCTCCTTGAACTATATAACTGATAGAACAAAGTGGCCTATACAGAAAATATAAATTCAATGCATTTCATTCTGCATTGATTAATTCATTGATGCATTATTCAAATGCATTGATGCATTTTTATTCTGCATTTACTCATTTATTAAGTTTACAAGAACAACTTTCTGCTTACAGAAATATAATATATGCATATTATTCTCAATTTCAGGTCATTGGTCACACCTATTGATGTCCTTAATGCCCATCTACAATAACCTATCATTAGTAGGGAGGGTCTCGTGAATATAGAGATACAATAGTTCACGTTGTTTTGGGACAATACATTTAACATGAAGGTTTGCCCATATTACTCGCCAGTTAAAAAGTGGAGATGCCTCCTCTACTCTAGGAACTATATGTGGGAGCAGAACA
This sequence comes from Procambarus clarkii, assembly GCF_040958095.1. Classification (NCBI taxonomy): domain Eukaryota; kingdom Metazoa; phylum Arthropoda; class Malacostraca; order Decapoda; family Cambaridae; genus Procambarus; species Procambarus clarkii. The sequence goes on from NC_091189.1 coordinate 4,327,012, forward strand.
TCACACATGTGTTTACATACATGTGTAAACACATACATGTATTTTTAATCATCATTAAAAAAAATCATAATTGCAAAACCGCCTGAGAACATCAATGGCACAAGAGTAAAGGTTGGGGTGAAATAAAGGCAAGGTCAGTGTACTCTCGCATATGTATCAAGTAGTTAACACGTATTTTACAAAAATAATATGCTAAAGTATTTACACTATTCCTTTGTATTATTTCCTTTCTAAAGGTAACACATAAGATAGTCAATGACTTATGGTACACATTCAGAATCCATATTCCACCTTCTTTCTTACCTTTACATAGTTTAGTCCGTTTAATTGGTATCTACCACACCATACATATATATGAGAATAGTTTTGTCAATCTCCATAGCAATTTTCTTATCAACTGGAAAACCGTGAGACAAAAATCTTCAGACAAAATTTTGCAATTGATTACTACAGTCTTCTGAAACAGGGTTAATTTCCTATTTGACAAAATATTCGTAGCTACTATTATATTTCTACATAGTACTTAACAATTCGTAACCAATGTTGTTCCATATGTTTGACACCAGCAAATCCTGTGAGCCTTGATAGACTCCACTGCCTTGAACCATGAACCTGTCCGGTTAACTTTATTACACCAACTGCTAAGCCCCATCATATGTTTTGGTCTTGTTAATGACAGCACCTGTTGCCCTCTCAAAGTTGTCTAACTCATCCTGAACATTCACCACTGAGTCTTTTGTCGACACAAAAACAGTGCTTTCGTCTGCATAACCAGCAACAAGAAGTATCGTAGCGTTGGAAAGACAAAATGGACAAATAAAATCATTTTTTTATTAATTATTCTTTATCCATCATTATCTCACTCGACAATGAGCGTCATTTTTCCGTTTTCGTAATTTAAGTTTAATATTTTGCTCCACGGCTCGATTCTATTCATGTTCTACAACATCACACTACCCATTACCGTTGTCATCGTTAACATCGTTAACATCGTTAACAACCAGTCACTGGTTGTACTGTGCCCTCGCTTCAGGAACTCACCGTGACCTTGGTCACGGTGAACTTCAACGGCAATGACCTGCTAAATTTGTTCACAGACTTTTAATTTAGCGGCACAGTCCTTCATACGTTTTAGATACGTATTCTGGGTTAATTTTTTCCCCACGTGTCTTAACATGACTGGTTACACAAGTAGCTTTAACACCCCCAGCTTTCACGCGACCCTTACCCTTTCTCCCAGACCTTACAGAAGAGGTTGGAGTTACCCTCTGCACAGACATTTCTTTGTCACTTTCACCCATGGGGTCATCCTCGACATCCAGTTGACAACCAATCACTTGTTCTATCGTCACCTCACCAGGGTCAACACCAGCTTCAGCATCGCAGCTCAGGGCAGCTGTAGTGACTGTGTTATGGGCGTCCACATGTACATTGTCCTGACTTACCTCACCAGGTCTGATGACAGCAGGTATGCCGTCCTGAGCAGTGTCGCCTGTACCGTTCTTGTCGGCTTTACCTTTATCGTTCTGACCTAAATCACCTGCACCGTCCTCACTCGTCCTCACTTCGAGAGACGTTTCACGAACAGAGTTTTGGGTTGCTTCACCCACCTCACCTGGAGCTGCAGCACTTACAACAGTGGGTTCATTTCCTGATATACTGTCCTCAATTAATGGCGGAAGGTCATGTTCACGACAAATGTTGATACGTTCTGTTGCCTCCACCTGGCAGGCAGCAGCCAAGTTACCAGTATACCCACACTTGAAAAAAGTTTTCAGTTGTCCATTGTAGATAAATTTTATATAGTGACCTGCCATGGGCACTGCTGAAGGGATATTTCAGTGAAGTTCCATTTTCACTGTTCTTGAACCATTGAAACAACCTTTGCCTGCTCCACAAGTACATTTATTGAAACGAACATTGTCCACTTTCCAATACTATTCGTGTATGCGAGTAATAGTTCCACTCGACGGTACAAAGGGCACATCCCACACAGAAACATATGTAAACGTCTTGCTCAAATTAGTACCGACCGGTTCCCATTAGGCAGACCGATAAGGGGATTTCAACGTTCCAATTACGTTGTACGTCGAAGTATGTCCTCATCGTTACTACCAAAACGTAGTACTAGTACTACTAAAACAGGAGGATGGGCTGCATTATTCATAAAATAATTCTAATATTATTATTTAAAAAGATACAGGAAAGTCGAATATTTAAGTTGCCCTTCTAACCAGCAGGCTTTCATCTTGTAGCCTCGTACACCGAAGTTGGACCTTCAGATTTCATAATATTATGCGGCCAGGTCTGGGCTCAAGGGAAAAGCGAGGATAGGTGATTCAGTTCCACGAAGCCGTATTCATAAAGTTCGTTTTGACCAGCCTAGGATTCTCCACAATGGCGCTGTGAAGACAGCGTAAGGTAGAACGCTATCGTGTTCTACCAACACTATTTCCTATATGTTGCCTCATTCTTCCTAGTTTAATAAAAAAATTAATTACCAGAAGTTCCAGGTTTTCTTTGGTATAGAGTGAGTCAGCAAAACGTCCTTAACATCTAAGGAAATGTTGGTCATATAATAGTCCGTTGTTGGATAAGTTTGATATTCCTTGAGTAGAAAAGAAATCTCCCTCCACTGCAAAGGTTTAAACACAGTATCGCGCAACTTCCTAATCTGCGATATCTATTTTTTTCTTTATTAAATAATATACAATATAAAGTTCATATATATATCAAATTACAAGGGATTTACCACATATAGTTTATATAATTCTCTGGATCTATTGAAGCATTATGTAGACAAAGCATTAGAGTGGATTTAATAGGGTTTTTAATATTAAATACTGACATAAAATGCAGGAAAATTAAGAATGCAATAATTATGCTACTTTCTGTTTACATTTTGTGTGTGTTGATGGCAGGCATAAGGGTTACTCAGTAGACAAAATATTGAAGTTTTTACAAGGCAGGATCAAATATAAATAACATGTGGGATTTAAGGATAATACTCTGTGATGATATGAACCATTGGGTTACTGAGGATTATATAAACTGTATGTAATGTAGTATTTCACTTGTAAATTGATGTAAGATATTTATGCTATATATTACTAAATAGATAAAATTCGTAAGCGCCCCTACGGTCAGTTCCTATAAACAATAGCGTAGATAACCTATAGACTAGGAGCAGCCTTTGATTTACTGTAATACTACTAAATGTCTGATGTGAAATTTAGATATTTAGGAGACTCGAACCAGCAACCCCACGAGTGGGAGACTGATCCACCATGCTATGAACGGTCATAAGAAGGAACGATTACATAAGCAACTAATTTCTGGAAGCTTCTGTCTCCCTCTCGTGTTATTAGTAGTTCGAGTCTCCTAGTACCCAGAAGAATAAAGTGTTGATATCCATGGAAGTGTGGTTGATAATTTATACGACATGGGTGTGGATCACTTAATTCCTTTGTATTTTAGTAGCAGTCAGGAGAAAGTCTAAAAATCCCTCTAGGCAGCGGTTAGTTGCTTGTGAAGTATATCCCCTGATAAGACTGTTCATGGTGGATAGAACTTCTTGAGAAATTACGGCTTGCCTCTAATACGCATTAGAGGCAAATCATAATTTCCAGTATTGAATGTTATAGAATGGCTGATGAGTTACTGTTAATGGTTTTAGTCTACACAGCGTATTCGTTCACCACATTTTCCTTCATGCCCAAGCAGTGAAGTATGGATACAGTGTAAGACAGGGAGCCTGATGAGCCGCTGGACTGAGCCGCTGGGCAGTGCCACCACGATGATTGTCTCATATGAGCCGCTGGGCTGCTGAGGGCCACGGGGACACTGCCCCAGGAACCGCCACCAGGAAGCGTCAAGGTTGGTAGCCTACACTATACTATTTGCGCCCCTATGTTATTGGCAGCTTGGTGGCTGGCTATACCTAACATGTAACATGCGACTGTCAGAACATAATGACCGTAGAACAGTGACTGCTGTCAACATGTTCACAGCCACAACATCAAATATTCAAACCATGAAAGTAGTGAATATAGCAGAGGTTTTCAACTTTTTTTAACTCCCGCCACACTGAACAAGGTGCTGAAATTTTTACACAATAAGTTTTAGACTATATTATATATATATATATATATATATATATATATATATATATATATATATATATATATATATATATATATATATATATATATATATATATATTTTTTTTTTTTTTTTTTTTTTTAAATCATAGAAGGGAGTACCACCTCTAGCTGGAAGAAGGGGGACCCATAGCCTCGGAGGAAACCACGCATAACGCATTAGAGGGAATGTTTAGATCCCCTTCAATACAGTTTCTGTGTGCTTTTCTCCTACCACCCCCTTCCTTTTATATTTTTTGTGCTTTATTATGCATTTGATGGTTACAAGATATACATGGGTTGATACAAAAATAATAATGCAAAAAGGTGCTTAAAGGTTATGGATCTCTTGAAAAACACAACAATGGGAAACATTGATGAATGTCACAGACGGGTTCGATCATTGTTGCAAGTCAAACACTTCTTCGAATTCCTCTGAAGTTGGACTAGTGCCCAAGACGCAACAGGCATTTCCCCTCTGAATCGCAACACTGAGGCGCTGGAACAAGAATTTTTTTGCTCTCTGGTCTTTTGTAGCGCTGATCAATTTGTCCCCCAATTCCTTCAGGAACTTCAATGCACATTTTCCCCACGAACCGAGGGTCTCCGAGCCGATCGGAACAAAGCTGTAGCAGTGTGCTAGACCTCTGTATTTAATAATTTTCTGCGATTCCCTGAAAGAAGCAGCACCACCGCTTTCACGTGTGCTATAATATAAATATATAAATATATATATATATATATATATATATATATATATATATATATATATATATATATATATATATATATATTTATATATATATTTGAACCAACTGGTTGAAAACTCTACACCAACTGGTTGAAAAACGTTGGTGTAGAGTTTGTCTATTAAATAAATTCCAAAATTTGGATGTTATAAAACTCGTGAATAATTTATTTTCCTCCGCGAAGATTGTCTCAACAAACAAATTAACACAAGTAAACAACACACTTTGCAGTAAACTATGAAATAACTACAACCCAACACCTGCCCTAACTTCTGTTCTCACCTGCACCCAAAGAACCCAGTTTCCAATTATTCTGAAATTTTGTAGAATTTGTTTCTTCAAAAATTTTTGCAAGTGGAAATATTTGGCTTAAGATAACACTTACATTTCAAAATAACTTGAGGTGCAGTTAAGAAAAATTACGAGCCCCCTGACCTGTCAGCTTGTTGTACTTGATGAAGTATGGGAAGCTTGGGAATTATTGGGGAAAAAGATAGAGATAGGAATTATCTTGTAGAAAACAAACAGGAATTATCGTTTATGGGGCCTCGTAGCCTGGTGGATAGCGCGCAGGACTCGTAATTCTGTGGCGCGGGTTCGATTCCCGCACGAGGCAGAAACAAATGAGCAAAGTTTCTTTCACCCTGAATGCCCCTGTTACCTAGCAGTAAATAGGTACCTGGGTGTTAGTCAGCTGTCACGGGCTGCTTCCTGGGGGTGGAGGCCTGGTCAAGGACCGGGCCGCGGGGACACTAAAGCCCCGAAATCAACTCAAGATAACCTCAAGATATACAAAACCGACATGAATTATCGTGTACAAAACAGACATGAATTATCGTGGACAAAACAGACAGAAATAATCGTGGACAAATTATACAGGAATCATCCTGGACAAAACAAAGTTATGAATCATCGCGATTATTGTGGACAAAACAGAGTGGAATTGTTGTGAACAAAAAAGATGGAAACTATCGTGGACAAAACAAAAAGAAATTATCGTGGGCGAAACAGACAAGAATTCTCGTGGACAAAACGGACTAAACAAGAATTATTGTAGGCAAAGCTTACAGAAAGACATGGAGGACTAAACTGACATACAGGAATTATCGAGGACAAAACGAAATTATAAGGGTTATCGTAGTCAAAATTGACGGAATTATCCTGGACGAAGCTGATAACGGCAACCTCGCAAAGAGTAAGGATTCAGTAGGAGTCTTCAAGATACCCGATAACTAACCACAGGACACATGTAGTTATCGCGTGTGGTTAGGCTGATGGGGTGAATAAAAATCATTTTTTTTTATAAATAAAAAAATATATATATTATACATTATATACACATATATTTAAAATAAAAACAAAAATAAGTTATATCAGCCCTAATGCTGCTCTACGTAACAGCCCATTCTTAATGCTTTCAACATGCGTCTAATTCAATGAGGTTTTGTCTAACCATAAGCGTACGAACCTAGAGCCTATAGAGCGCTCATGAGTTTACTCAAAAGATAAAAGACCATCAGCTGGGATGTAAACCTTAACATTTCGGATGTGGTAATGAACCAACTTAGTTACAAGCGCCTGGCTGATTGAACACAAGTTACTTCATAGATCAAACTGAACACTCCTCATCCAGCTAGATATGCACCATCTTTGCTAATGGCCTGCTTTATGATTATTTTTGTGCTTTATGGCTAATGCCCTGCTTTACCAATACCTATGATTAAAGAATTTTCATTCATACATATTTTGGCATTACAAGATGTTGATATTTTAAATTTATACACATTTTTCGGTTTTGCAATTTGGTGTAGCAAGTAAGGTGACTTAAGCTTCTGCTCGGGTGACTATACGAGTCAGTAGTCTAAGCGTTAGTAGTCATAGTAGTCGAAGTAGTCCCGGAAGAGGCGTCTCCTAGCATACAGCGCCCTCAGACGCGCTCGTTGGGCGCGACGATGACCTCCCCGAAAACCACGACGACCGCCCTTAAGTCCTCCACGACGGATCGGGACGGCGTCGACAACTGTGGCTTGCAGCACCACCACCATCACCATCACCACCATCATCACCATCACCACCATCAAGCGCATCCTCTCGCCCTCTCACACTAGTCTATTGGGACCACTCAAGACAAAACAAAAACCCAGTGTAGTAGATTGTAACCTCAGGAAATACATACGATTGTTCAAATCAACAATTAAACTATTGTCTTATGTGTGATCCTTTATCTTGTGTGACAATTAGTGTAAGCAGCAGCCTCACGGCAATATGGCCTAATTGAATTACTACGATTAGCTAAAATTTTATATTAGTTTTGTTAATGAAGATATTAATAATCATCGTAACTGAAATATTTTATGAAAATAATTGAGTGACATTTAGATTAATTAATGAATGCTGTTTGATAACAAAAGTCATAAATTTGGCTTGAAATTGGGCTTAAACTAGGCCTATCCACTGGGGGAGAGTTATTAAAGCCGCCGCAATAGCCTACTAACTAATCAACAAATATACTTAAGTCTAGGACATTTTCAAGGACTGAAGTAAACTCTCAGTGTAAATACAAAGAGAACTATAGGTATAGCTCTCGGGGTATATATATATATATATATATATATATATATATATATATATATATATATATATATATATATATATATATATATATGTCGTACCTAGTAGCCAGAACGCACTTTTTGGCCTACTATGCAAGGCCCAATTTGCCTAATAAGCCAAGTTTTCCTGAATAAATATATTTTCTCTATTTTTTTTCTTATGAAATGATAAAGCTACCCATTTCATAATGTGTGAGGTAAATTTTTTTTTATTGGAGTTAAAATTAACGTAGATATATGACCGAACCTAACCAACCCTACCTAACCTAACCTAACCTATCTTTATAGGTTAGGTTAGGTTAGGTAGCCGAAAAAGTTAGGTTAGGTTAGGTTAGGTAGGTTAGGTAGTCGAAAAACAATTAATTCATGAAAACTTGGCTTATTAGGCAAATCGGGCCTTGCATAGTAGGCTGAGAAGTGCGTTCTGGCTACTAAGTACGACATATATATATATATATATATATATATATATATATATATATATATATATATATATATATATATATATATATATATATATATATATATATATATATATATCCCTGCTGCATAAATTTGACGTGGCCACCATACTAAGTAATACCTTAGAGCGCAAACGGGAGTCTAGGAGCGGACCACCGACCAACTGGCCGACAGCGTAAAGTGGGATATGACAGCGGTTATATGTTGTTATAGATTCAGCTACTCGGAACAAACGTTCCACGTAGCACGGGCTATGGCGAGCCCGCAGAGGACTTTTGGCGATGACAGTTCCCATCATGCTGTTATATAAACCAAGGAAAACAGTTGCCAAGTCTTACTAGATCTTCTAATTAACGACCCAAGGACGTTCTCGTTGCCATAGTAAATAGATAAATATTAATCTCAAATCAATGATTGCATGAAAATTTATTGTGAAAATATTAGTGGTGTGTATTTATTATTTTTTGTGCCCGCAGAACTGAGCTATTAGCTCTTGGACCCCGCCTTTCTAACCAATTTATTTTTTGTTATGTTTACTACATATATTTCTCTCTAACACGTACACACACACACACACACACACACACGCATCCTCGGGAAGCAGCACGTAGCAGTTGTCTAACTCCCAGGTACCTATTAATGCTAGGTGAACAGGTGCATCAGATGAAATAAATTCTGCCCATTTATTTCTGCCTTAGGCGGGAGTCGAACCGGGGCACTTATGTCTACGACCCCGGAGCACATAATTAGTAGTGACCTGTAAAGCTTAACTAATAAGTGAACTTGTATCCGGACAGCATGATTTACACGACCAAACATTATTTGTGTAAACTATTAACATATTTCCCTACCCAGTCTGGTCTATTGAGGTGTATATCATGGAGTGATAATATAAGTCGATAAGTACAATATCATGAACAGATCAAATGTTTTATTATAAAAGAATTATAAGAGAAAACATTAAGCCAGGATGACTGTACAGCCCACGGAAGGAATACGAGGACAAGGTTAGGGGCTGGGATTGGGTAACAGAGCCATGGAACGATCCCCCAACTACTTACACCATCGGGAATCGAACGCTGACCTGCAAGAGGCGAGGTTGTTGATGTACCGAAGAGTCCTAGTGGCTGGTGAGAGAGGAGCAGCATCTCACTCCACTATTGATTGAGATAGAACCAACATCTTAGATAACTCCCACGTATTCTTGAGGCTAACCAGTTGCAGTAAAAACAAAAATGAATGAAAGTTTGTGAGAACTGATGCGAGGATTTCATCCCGGAAATACCTGACAGATAGACTGGCAAGACCGGACAGACCAGTTAGACGGGTGGAGACTGGTGGAGACGGGTGTGCTGCACATTGACCGTCTATGAAGGACTTTGTGTGTGCCCACCTAACTGTTCAGAGTCGAATATCAGCTCCCAAGTCCCACCTTCTGAAGGAAAGGAATACCCTTTGATCTCATCACTTTACAATCAGGCATCTGGTACAACTCTATTCGAAATTTCTTCTGATTTTGATCTGAAATCTTCTTCTGATCTGCTTATTAAGTTGTGGACTGTTTTTACCTCCAGCAATTTATGATCCAGACCCTCTCCACGTGTTCACTTCCCCTCAAGTACTTCCTTACATTCCTCTGGTTCATCTGTTTCCACCTTACCTGAAGGAGTCTATCTTTGTCAACTTTGTGACAACTTTGTCAACTTTGATATATAACTACGTTTGTTTGAAGAGCGAGCCTTATCTTCAGAAACCAGCGCTTTAGACGTCCGTCGTATACTGAACTGCCTTTTTTTACTATTATTATTAATACATGAGGTACATCTGCATTAGTGCAGCTACCCTAGACTATATGTAGTGGAGTACAGTGAGTCAAAAAAAACTAACTAGGTGATGCTAAAAAATCCCCATCACAAAGGATGGTTAGTCATACAGAGGCATGTGATGTGCAGTCTGCACTGCCAGACTCCGGATGCATTTTGAGGATATCATCAACACAAGAGTGAATAAGGTAGCAGTAGTAATAAATGTCCCCATCTCACAGGATGGTTAGTCATACAAGGTTAGTCATACATATGTTTAGTAGCCTGCACTGGCAAATTTTGGGTGCAATATGAGGATATCCTCATGAATACGAGAGTGAATAAAGTAATTGCAAGGCTCCAGGTACCTCATGCCAACTGGTCTGAAAGGTCTAATAACTGGGCATTCGGTGATGTAGTGTGGGAGATCATGCCGCAGTTCCTGCTCACAGAGCAGGAACTGCGGCATGACTTCAATCCTGCGCACCTGGAGTACTCAGGTTTGGGAGATCAGTCACCTTTAGCCACCTGCCACAGGTAACGGTAACCCAACCTGATCCTGGCAACCACTGTGTCACACAGTCTGGTGGATGTTTTGTGTTGCCCATAGATATAGGTTTCAGATCTGAACAAATCATAGCTTTTAATACTAGTACTTTCAGGTCGTTGGGAGTCAGTAAATTCTTTCCTATCAGACCGGAGTGTTTGAACCAATACAGTTTTGACAGTAGAGATGGGGATACCTAGATCTAATTCAACTTCATCTTTGTTGCACGCTAATTTGGCTGCAATGTCTGTCTCATTATGATGGGTTATATTTATGTGTGAAGGTATCCATATAAAAGAGATTCGAGACCCTTTACTCTGTGCAGCAATTAGATCATTTATAATTAGTAGTATGAGGTTCTTGCTGTCGATCTTCCAGGAGAAGTTTTCGATTGCTTGAAGAGCAGACTTTGAATCACAAAATATTATTCCTCCTCCAATGTTTTTTTAACGTACTGGTAGCTAGTTGTAATGCTGCTAGTTCTGCTTGTGTGGAGGTCAGCCAGTTGTTTAACCTGACACTGACAGTCTTTGTGCAAATATTATTTCTATAAAACCTACATGCTGCTGCAGTCCGTCCAGTAGAAGATTGGACTGAGCCGTCGGTGTAGACACAGTGCTCGTGAGATCTTAAATTCTCGATGGAGGAGACAATTGTTTCGAGTGTGACAGCTTTGAGAAGAGCAAGATTCTCATTATCTTTCTTGGTGACAGGTGTGTATGATACTTGAATGGTGGGGTACAGATAAAGAGGAATATCAGAGACAGGTAGATTGCACTTAAAAGGAATGTTAAGTTTAATGAGATTGTAGGCATTGTTGCTCAGCCATTTATCATAAAACGAGTGTGTTAGTATGTCGGCACCAGTCAACAGGGTGCTGCACTAAATAATTTGTCTCTGAGCAATGCAGGAGATGTAAGGTCTCTCATGACTTTAAGGCAAAAGGTAGTTTTGACTTACACGATGACCTCTGACTCACTTGCTTCATATAAACACACAAATTGTTACACACAGAGATCACACTAACGTGATGCATCAAATGAACAAATCCACAAGGGCCGTGACGAGGATCCTCGTCACGGCCCTTGTGGATTTGTTCACACAAATTGTGTTTATATATGTTTATGTGTGTTGTTGTTCGATGTCTTCTTGCGTTCAGAATATGTTTAACACACATTAATCTCCCGTATAATGTATGATAATGCAATCTGTAAACCAAGACAAGGAACATAAGGTACTATAAAAAAAGACCCAAAAGCGTGCAAATGGTTTTGAATAAATTAGACCAATCAATCGATCAGTGTTTTCATTAGGCCAAGTCTAGGAGCTTAGTGGGAATATTAATGACTGTTCCAGGTCTGTCTTGAGTTAACAACGTAGTCATGAAGTACACGACAGGCAGGAATTATCGCATTGAATTCTGGCATTGAGTCATTCATCCCTTGTCGACTTGGAGCCTATTGACTCCAAGTGATTATCTGAGGATCTTTCTTCAATTTGTACGTTTGATATCCTGTCTTCAGACACTTGGCTTAACATATCTGAAACCTAATTAATTTGTCTCTATCGCTCAGTGGTTAAGTTCGATGCTGCGCGATAATTCGCTGAACCATCAGGCTACGAGGCCAAGATATCATTAAGAACGACCATTGACTCTTCCCACGCGCTTGGACAAATTTTCTTGATTTCTTTCTGATTCAAATTTCGATTTGCCAGTCTTAGACACTTGCAGTGTTTGGTAGCAACACTTAAAACCTGATCAGTAGGTCACCACGAGGACAGTCTCTAAAGAGAGGACGTAAGTGGAAGCTGTAAACGCAAATGAGTGGAATTAATGTAAATAAATAATTGTTCTCTGTACCAGTACTTGTCAACAAGTGGAACACACTAGAAGAAGTTGTGGAAGCCACCGCCATCTAAAACAAAAATCTTCACCTAAAAAAAACATCTAAAAACGAATCTTTAAAGCCAGATTCGATAAACAATTCGAACATCAGAATACTTGAACGTATAACGTAACAGGTATAGTTAGGTTTGTAGGCGGGTCGTAAAGCACCAGATCATACTTCCTGTAAGTCACTAACAGGTAAGTATTAAGACCGTTGTATTAAGTATTAATATTGTGGGCGAGTATTAAGACTCGCCCACAGGTGACCGAGGCCGGTACCACACTGGACTCGCTGCTGTCAAATGGTTTGATAAAGTCTTGCAAATACATACGGGTCATTCTTTAGATATATATTGTATATTGTATCATATCCACATAGCGAAGGAGGGAATGAATGTGAGAGGGTTTTTTGTGAGAGCGGGGGAGTGATGTTAGTGGGGGGTGAGTAGTGTGAGGGTGAGAGTGTAGATGGGTGGGTGATGGTTCGAGGGTGGGGTGGGGTGGGTAGAAAGTGGGGGCAGGATGTGGGTGTGGGGGTGGGGAGGGCTTGGAGGGATAGGTGACAGGGCAAGAAAAGTGTAACAAGGTCAGGAGTGACACATCATGAGCTTCATGCCGTCCAATGATGGGTCAGGAGTGAGGAACTAGTGAGGAGTAACAGGTGAAGAGTGAGGAACAAGTGAGGAGTGAGTAGCAAACAATACAGAGTGCGTGAATCAGCGGGAATCTCTCCATTCGAAAAGGCTGTTTGGCACGTAGTGCTCGTATCCTCTCTAGTCCTGCTCTTCTCTAGTATGTTTCATCATGTGATGAGCGATGAATAAGAAGTAGTGAGAGTGAGTCAGGTTGCTTCCCGGGTGTGGAGTCACGTTGCTTCCCGGGTGTGGAGTCACGTTGCTTCCCGGGTGTGGAGTCACGTTGCTTCCCGGATGTGGAGTCACGTTGCTTCCCGGGTGTGGAGTCACGTTGCTTCCCGGGTGTGGAGTCACGTTGCTTCCCGGATGTGGAGTCACGTTGCTTCCCGGGTGTGGAGTCACGTTGCTTCCCGGATGTGGAGTCGCGTCGCTTCCCGGGTGTGGAGTCATCGCTTCCCGGGTGTGGAGTCACATCGCTTCCCGGGTGTGGAGTCACATCGCTTCCCGGGTGTGGAGTCATCGCTTCCCGGGTGTGGAGTCACATCGCTTCCCGGGTGTGGAGTCATCGCTTCCCGGGTGTGGAGTCACATCGCTTCCCGGGTGTGGAGTCACGTCGCTTCCCGGGTGTGGAGTCATCGCTTCCCGGGTGTGGAGTCATGTCGCTTCCCGGGTGTGGAGTCATGTCGCTTCCCGGGTGTGGAGTCACATCGCTTCCCGGGTGTGGAGTCATGTCGCTTCCCGGGTGTGGAGTCACATCGCTTCCCGGGTGTGGAGTCATGTCGCTTCCCGGGTGTGGAGTCACATCGCTTCCCGGGTGTGGAGTCATGTCGCTTCCCGGGTGTGGAGTCACATCGCTTCCCGGGTGTGGAGTCACGTCGCTTCCCGGGTGTGGAGTCACGTTGCTTCCCGGGTGTGGAGTCACGTCGCTTCCCGGGTGTGGAGTCACGTCGCTTCCCGGGTGTGGAGTCACGTTGCTTCCCGGGTGTGGAGTCGCGTCGCTTCCCGGGTGTGGAGTCACGTCGCTTCCCGGGTGTGGAGTCACGTCGCTTCCCGGGTGTGGAGTCACGTCGCTTCCCGGGTGTGGAGTCATCGCTTCCCGGGTGTGGAGTCACGTCGCCTTCACTAGATCCTTAAGACGCGCTGCTATGAGATACATGGAGCTTTGCAATAAGTTCATCCACTCTCGTGTTCTTGAGGTTATCCGCGCAATACATGCAAAGTTTGCCAGTGTTGGCCAACATGTTCCCTGCGTGATGTGAATCTTAGCATCAGGCAACATAGCTCTGTACAAAGACTGTAACGATTAATACTATGGTCTAGAGGTAACTTTAGGGAATCATCATTAATACGGATGTAATTAATTTTGTTAAAAAATAAAATGAAAATGCTAGCGATGAGTCACAATAACGTGGCTGAAGAATGTTGACCAGACCACACGCTAGAAGGTGAAGGGACGACGACGTTTCGGTCCGTCCTGGACCATTCTCAAGTCGATTGTTAAAATGAAAATCCTCCATAATAGCTTCACACATATTCAACACCTCGATGGCATCCTCTCATACGGTCCATATGCTCAACAAAATCAAAACCCTCGATTTTGATATTACCTTTTGACTTGACTGCCATTTTTCGTCACCGCATCACTAGGCTAATGTTTAGTGACGCTGCTCATGTAATGTTAGGATATACTGAGGAAGACCTTAACATATACCAACCTTACCTTGCTGAGACAAGAGGCGCGTCACAGAAATTGATTACTTGTATGTGTTCAGGAAGCTGTAAATATATATATATATATATATATATATATATATATATATATATATATATATATATATATATATGTGGCTTTCACTATTTCTTCCTAATTAAGTGTATTCCCCGCCCTTGCTGCCTGCACCTGTTTTCCTACTTCTCACTCGCCCGTTTTCTTTATTCATGCCCGGTTTCCTCTCCATTTGAAAAAAATCAGTCTTTGGTATGGATTAGCCAGATTGAAACATATATGGAAAATATTACCTTCCCGGGAATTACTTTAATGTTGAGACCCGGCGGTATCCAGTATATTAGTGAACTTTCAACAGGAAATTGACCCTCGTGATGGAGCAACATGCCTGATGGGTTACGTAATTAGGAATTGTCTCTTGCTCAGCAGGCGAGAAGTGGGGTTCACAATGGTGACCTTCCCGTAGTTAACACATGCTTCACACTTTTCACTCCTCCAACCATAGAGTGAAAGAGAACTCTAGCATTTGCGTATGAAATGCCAAGCTTAAATATACGTAACTGGAGATGACGTAACACATGCATAATCCAACTTTTATAAAGTGCTTACAGTATTTGTTTTATTAAATACAGACCTTTATTAACAAAACAAAATCTCGGTGAGCTACCCCTGAAGGTAAGGTACTTATGAGAAGAAAGTGCTAAGCCAGGGTGACTGTATATAACACGTGGAAGGGACATGAGGAATGAGTGCAAAAAACGGTACCTAACCACTTGGGGGATCGAACGCCGACCCTGCAAAAGGCATGATTATCGCTACCAATCTAAGTCGATGGCTAGGGAAAGAGTCGTAAAAAATAGTAAAACAATGAATGAAATTTCTGACATTATTTGATTAACCTCAAGACATAAAAACACACGCGCTATATATAATTTGTGTTGATATTTTAAATTATAATTAAATTATTTATATATACAAGAGTTCTTACATTCTTGTACAGCTTCAGCCATTAGTACGCGTAGCGTTTCGGGCAAGTCCTTAAATCCTATGGTCCCTGGAATACGACCTCCGCGAAATATCGTTTAACAACCAAGTACTCATTTTACTGTTGAGTTAAACAGAGGCTACAGTTAAGGACTTGCGCCCAGTCAATCCTCCCAGGCCAGGATACGAACCCAGGACAAAGCGTTCGCGAAATCCCAGACGAGCATCTTAACCACTACACCACAGGAATTGCGTGAGTGTGTGTGTGTGTGTTCCGGGGTTATCTTGAGATGATTTCGGGGCTTTAGTGTCCCCGCGGCCCGGTCCTCGACCAGGCCTCCACCCCCAGGAAGCAGCCCGTGACAGCTGACTAACACCCAGGTACCTATTTTACTGCTAGGTAACAGGGGCATAGGGTGAAAGAAACTCTGCCTATTGTTTCTCGCCGGCGCCCGGGATCGAACCCTGGACCACAGGATCACAAGTCCAGCGTGCTGTCCGCTCGACCGACCGGCTCCCTTGCATACAGTGCATACAGACTCAGCTGAAGCTACCTCATACCGGCAGGTCTCTAGGGTGTAATGAGCGGACAATCAGTAACAAATCATATCTTTTTATCCTGGTGCTCTCAGGCCTTCGAGTCTGTTAATTTCTCAACTCTCAGACGTCAATGTTTGGAACAATATGGCAACACAGGGACCACAAGACCTGATCTCAGCAGGAAGCAATATTTTATGATCACGACACGAGCATAATATATCCCCCCCCCCCCCACGCGACAGATTACACATGGGATACTTCCTGTCTGGGATTTCTAACTATATATGGTTCGAGAGATGCATTATGAGATATACCCAGGTATATCTCATAATGTATTATTATATAATAGTCTTGAAAGCATATGTACTTTTTTGTCGCGTATGTCTTTCAATCGCTCAACTCCGTATCTAATTGATCTCTCTCTCTCTCTCTCTCTCTCTCTCTCTCTCTCTCTCTCTCTCTCTCTCTCTCTCTCTCTCTCTCTCTCTCTCTCTCTCTCTCTCTCGCATGAGTAGACGACTTTCCCTTTCAATAATTCATGTTAAGCCTTACCCTACTAGTTTTTGCCTGGATCATGTGACCTGCCAATCGATAGACAACCAGGTCTTCAACTGTTACTGGGTAACAAGCGAACAATTATGGATTGGTACCCAACCAATCTTCTCCGGGTTGTCGCGGGCAGTGTGTTTGAGTGTATATTTATATTTACCATTTGTATTTACTATTTGTGCCTGCAAAACCCAATTCCGAAATCAGTATTTACCAAAATCTTTCCTGAATATAAGTTTGTCCAGTTTCTATCCATTGCTTCGTGTATTATTTGTGTCGATTCATTTAGCATCCACATGTTAACAACTCCTCAGGGAGGAAATGCGCTCACGGTAATGGATTCACACCGACAACATAATTGGTGTTATTATCATGCAAAACTTCATGTGCCGAGATAAAAGTACAGTTTATTGGAATGATCACTGCGAGCACATAGCCTAGTACACACTGACTGAGATCGTAGTAAAAACCACTTAACACTGTCACTCTCTGGCCAATAGTGAACAGTGATATCAACACTATGTGGATCCTGGTTATAAAATACACATGTAAACACAATAATGCCACATAAACACAATATTTGTTCGCCTATATTGTCTTACCTCGGGTGATTCTTTGTTAACCAGTAAATATTATAAATTATCAAGTAAGTCAATTGTCTTCCCAATTGTGAGTCACAACTGTCAATTAATGGCAAAATAAACAAAATTGATAACGAACCTTTAGTTTGCTGTCGTATTAAATCCTAAGCACACGTCTCCAACATTAGCCTAGCTCAAAAATTTGAATTATTACACCAACACCAATAACCCTGACCTTATCTATGTAAATAAAATTAATGGTCGCCTCCCTTATAAACTCTGAAAACACCGGAGAGCTTATCTTTGTTTTTATGCTAGTCCGTACTCCTACAACGTCCATCAAAATACCTGTGAGATACTGTAAGATCTGATCAAGTAGAATAATCAACACTCCTTCACTTTCCAAGGGGAGTAGCGACATATCGAGGGTGCTCTGGAGCTCGATGTGATTACTCGTGCTTAGGCTTCCTCGGGTGTTCGTGTGAGCTGTCAGACGGGAACAAAAAGTGTTTACCACTGAGCAGATTATATCTATTTGAGATATATATATACAAGAGTTGTTACATTCTTGTACAGCCACTAGTACGCGTAGCGTTTCGGGCAAGTCCTTAATCCTATGGTCCCTGGAATACGATCCCCTGCCGCGAAGAATCGTTTTTTCATCCAAGTACACATTTTACTGTTGCGTTAAACAGAGGCTACAGTTAAGGAATTGCGCCCAGTAAATCCTCCCCGGCCAGGATACGAACCCATGACATAGCGCTCGCGGAACGCCAGGCGAGTGTCTTACCACTACACCACGGAGACTGCAAATGGTTTATGGTTTACCACACTGCCTCCTCTTTTTTCTCGTTCCACCGTGTTAAATGTGGTACTACAAAATCACAAGTCCTGCCACTGGGAGTTTACTCACATTTATTCACAAAGCATGGTGGTCGAAGTGTAGCTCCTAAGCCGTCTCCCTGATTATTGGGGCCTTCACTGAGCGCCCAGTAACAAACTGGCGAGCGTAAGTGGCAGTCGTCAGCAACTTCTGATGGCTGAATCAGTCCCGAGAGCTCGCATTTGCCAATGAGAGCTCCCGAGATGTCAGCTCGACTAGCGCTGATTGGTTGGTGCTTTCAACCTCGACCAATCACAATCCGCCGTGTGTCGCAAGTACATCGTCGGCTGTGATAGGTAATACTGTACGCCGTGAAGGCAGAAAAACTTAGGTGCAAAATTTTTAGGATATAAAATTATCCCTTTTCATACAAAATATGCAACACAGATTATGACAGTTATCCCTACATGCCTGATGGGTAGGGTCGATGACTCAAACAGTTTAAATTAGCAGAGAAGGTTAGAAACCCACACAATACATTCAACGCTTTTCTCGAAAAGTGCTTCGCTCGGTTCGTATGTTCGACGCACACATTATAAAGCACTTCACTTACTCTGTAAATACGACAATTTAATAATGCTTCCTCAAGTGACTCAGGACGGTCATAGTCTATAGTGAGGGTTCCAGCACCCGGGACCTTTCTTTAGCAATAATTGCTTTTTGCTCACAGCAATAGTTTTGTTTGAAGCTTGTGTATCACAAGACACGATCATTATTTAATGTTGAAAAAGGAATCTGATTCCAATGGCCAAGAGCCACGAGGGAGTCTCGAGGGAACACAAGGACCCACATAACCCAAGAATTTCGGCCTCTTGGAGGACTCGGGGGACGCAGGCAACCATAGGGTGAGGCCAGAATGATGAAAATAGTGTGCAGTGAAGAGGTATATTGAATTAAACCGTGTTTATAAGGATAATGTACACTATTGGTGACCGTGTACGTAAAATCAGATTTTTTGGAAACTGGAGCTCAGGATGATTGACCACAACAGAAATTGTTTATGTAATAATCTAAGATGAGGTCTGATAAAGACCTTGTGTGCCCTCTGTAATGCTTTTGCGCTACCGCTCACAGGATGAGTATGGGGTGCACAATAAACTAGCCGCCTTCGGCGGCAACAATCAAATCAACAGCCTCCTCTTTCCCCCCATCCCTTTATCTTCACCTCTTTCTCTCCGTCCTCCCTCTCTCCTCCTTTTTTACATCCCTCTATCCCCTCTCCCTTTTCCCCGTTTTATCCCTCTTACCCCATTCCGTGCCTTGTCTCCCCCCCTCATTATCCCCTTGCCTTGCATCTCATCTCATCATCTTGTTCCCCGCTTCCTTTATCTTCCCCCCAGTTCTCAATCTCTCCCTCATATTCCCAGTCTCTCCTCTCCCACCTCATTTTGCATCTTCACTACACACTATCTTCCCTGAATATACTATCTTCACCACCATAATCATCTTCCTTATTCACTATCTTCATCACTGTAACCCAAATGAACTCTGTTCATAGTTTTCAAGTAAATCATGAAAATGCGCGGGTAAACTCTATGGAAAACACACCCGCGATTTCATTATAAACTATGAAAATCGTATAGGGAAAGGGGGGGGGCCTGGGTTATAGGTTGATATTTCTAAAGGTATTTAACTTAGGCCGACTACCACCATCTTATATCCAGCCAGTACTCCAGACCATTCCCCCTGCACAGTTGAGTGATGCTAGCCCCTAGCATCAGGCCTCCAGCCTTCGACAGACAAACATTCTCTCTTATAGTAAAGATTCCTTTCCTACAGTTCTGTCACTACTACCGCTTGGAAAAATAAAAAACTCTTTATTTTGTAAATAAATTCGAAAGAAAATGCTTTAAAATTACGTACAATACCATTCAGGAGTTAGAACATGTCCAAGAGTTTCAGAGACCCAGCCTATCTCTGCGATTTTCATGACGTCACGTTTGAAATATTGGTTGTGTTTTCCATAGAGTGATTTAGCAGTCTCAATGCCACATAATAATACAAAGAGGGTTGAGGGGGGGAGATGGGAAGCAAGAGAGGTGAAGAGTGGGAGGACGAGAGAGGGACACGGGCGAGAAAAGGGGGAAGGAGGGAAGAGACCTGGGCACAGCCGGGTTCCCCTTCTAGTTATCTTATAAAACGCAATTATCACAATGAAATTTGCCACCATAAATATGTATATATAAATACGCTGAAGTATTTATAGCCTACCAACAGTCTACACTCTCATGCATACGCCTAATATATACGCTCGTACATGAATACCCCTCATATATACACACACATACCCCTAATATATGCACTCATACATATCCCTAATGCGAACAAGCCTGAATGGTCCCCAGGCATATATGCAACTGAAAATATCCCTAATATATCCCCTAATACATGCATATCCCTAATATATACATTCATACCCTTAATATATACACTAATACATTCATAACTCTAATATACACCTTCATATATTCAAAAATGCATTTCCAATATAAATAGGTACATTCATACATGCAAAAATGCAACTCTAAAAGTAAACATTCATATATGCATTCCCTAACTCTATACATTCGTATATTCATACCCCTAAATATATGCACTCAAATATGCAAGCATGCAAACCCTAAAAATATATATATATATTCATATGTACATACCTAAATATACATTCAAACATGTAAACATCCATACCCTAAAAATAAACATTCATCCATGTCAAACTTGGATATCTTAAATATATATATAGTCAAACACGAAAACAACCACTGGGTGAACCAATTACAAAACATAACACAGGCAGGCGCGCTGGTGTCCGGACGTACCACACGGAGGGAATACGAACCACCGGCAGGAGATGCTTCCTTGGGCGTGGTGGGAGCTCCTGCTGGCGCCAGTCTGACCTTGCTCTGTCATCTTGCCTCACAACCAGTTATGACCGCACTCTAACGACGCTATGCCACGCTACACCCTTGAGAGTCCTGCCAAGATTTCACCGAAGATACGTTAAAATGGTAGAAGATACCTTCTATCAAATCGTGGCAAGAGAAATCAAGAGTGCGAGCGATCTAGAACACACGCGTACGTACACACACACACACACACACACACACACACACACACACACACACACACACACACACACACACACACACACACACACACACCGCCTTGCCTTGCCTTGTGGTGCAGTTGGCTTCGTTCTGAACTCACAATCCTGGGGATCTCAGGTTCGATTCCAGAGCGGGAAAGAAATGGATGCTTATGATATGCCATTCACTTAATGCATCTGTTCGCATGTCCCCGACAAAGTGAATTAATTTAGTGCTGGGAAGACGGGACACCACGAGCGTAGCTCTCATCCTGTAACTACACTTAGGTAATTACACACACACACACACACACACACACAAAAGCACGTCACCAACGGAGTCTTACAGGGTTCTGTACTTGGACCTATCCTGTTTCTTATAAAACTTAAACGATTTTCTCAGAGGGTATAGCCTCATTGCTCTAAATGCTTGCTGACGATGTTAAAATTATGAGAATGATTAAGAGGAAGACAGCATGAGGCTACAAGATGACCTGGACAAACTGAAGGAATAGTCCAACAAATAGCTATATTAGAGTTACAAACTGAAGGAATAGTCCAACAAATAGCTATATTAGAGTTTAGCTCAAGCAAGCGTAAAGCAATAAAAATAGGTGTAAGGAGCAGAACGGCGGACCCAAATTACCAATTGGGAGATGACATTTTTCAAGAATCAGGAAGAGAGAAAGATCTAAGGGTTGATATTATACGAAACCTGACCCATGAAGCCCACATCAAAATGATATCATATCAGCAGTATATGCTAGGTTGGCTAATATAACAACTGCCTTTAGGTACCTGTGTAAGGAATCATTGAGAACCTTGCATGCCATATATGTCTGACCTATTCCCGAGCATAAGACTACAGTGCCGAGTCCATATCTTTTTTTTATCTTTATTTAAGAATATACAATATAAATTACATATATATCTAGACAAACGCAAGACGAAGTTTGATAAAATTCAGATATATGCCCCAAACTATTCCCAGAGCTGAGTGGTATCAGCTACCAGGAACGGCTATTGAAATTAAACCTCAAGTCAATAGAAGAGTTAGGGGAGACATGTTTACCACCTACACAATTCTCAAGAGGAATTGACAGAGTAAATAAAGACAAACTATTTTAGCATGAGTGGTATACAATGATGGGGACGCAGGTGGAAACTTATTACCCAAATGAGCCACAGGAACGTCACAAAGAATTTTTTGGTGCGAGAGTAGTTAAGAAATGGAATGTACTAGGATGTGAAGTGATGAACACAAACTCCATTTAAAGTTTCAAACGCAGATATAATAGAGCATAATAGGCTTAGAAACTCCATACAAAGTTTCAAGCGTAGATATAATAGAGCATAATAGGCTCAGAAACTTGTACACCACTTGGCTAACGGTTGAGAGGCGGGACCAAAGGGGCCGAACCTCAACCCCTGCAAGTACAACTAGGTGAGAACACATTTCTTCCGGCAGGTCACCGCACATCAGTTCAGCAGACTCATGCGAAATAAAAGGCTGCGGTGAGCTTTGTTCTCACACCCGCCTGGGGTCTGGTAAGCTAGCAACACGGGGACACGCCCAAACCTCAGATACACGCAACTTGCAGTAACTTCTTCAGGTGACTATGTTAAAGTTTGGCACTCGTTATGTGCTTAAAACTGACCATAGTTTTAAGAACCACATCTAAATAATATTCTTTGGGTGTGGGCTTCAGGAGACAGGTTCGGTGAGATATTAACTCTTTAGATCTGTACTCACCTAATTGTGCTTGCGGGGGTTGAGTTCTGGCTCTTTGGTCTCGCCTCTCAACTGTCAATTAATTGATGTATAGCTTCCTGAGCCTACTGGGCTCTATCATATCTACACTTGAAACTGTGTACGAAGTCTGCCGCCACCACATCACTTCCTAAAGAGTCGTGGTATATATGTATCTGTCTGTCTGTCTGTCTATATGAGTGTAAATCACAAAGAAATTAACGCCTGATGATTAAAGTGACAATGTATAACCACGAACGAAAAATAAAGTAAATAAATTAGTGAAGTACTTTCTTGTTAATCAACACATCGTCAGAAGTATGAACAATACAATTATTAATAACATTAGTAGTGGTTTGTACAATACGGATCCATTTTTATTTGATCAATTAAAACGCGACACAATAGGCTCCTTAATGCATAAGTTATCCCATTGGCGACGAGGCTTCCCGGACCCCGCGTACCGGTCAGTTCTTCATCCTTCCTTTTTACTGCCCATATCTCCCTCTACGGAGTTATAATGGCCATACTTTTTTGTTGATGTGCTGATTAACACGAAAACACGAAAGTGTTTAACTAGTTTCTTGTAATTTCTTTTCTATCATGGTTATATATATATATATATATATATATATATATATATATATATATATATATATATATATATATATATATATATATATATATATATATATATATATATATATATATGTCGTACCTAGTAGCCAGAACGCCCTTCTCAGCCTACTATGCAAGGCCCGATTTGCCTAATAAGCCAAGTTTTCCTGAATTAATATATTTTCTCTAATTATTTTTTATGAAATGATAAAGCTACCCATTTCATTATGTATGAGGTCAATTTTTTTTATTGGAGTTAAAAATATCGTAGATATATGACCGAACCTAACCAACCCTACCTAACCTAACCTAACCTATCTTTATAGGTTAGGTTACGTTAGGTAGCCGAAAAAGTTAGGTTAGGTTGTCGAAAAACAATTAATTCATGAAAACTTGGGTTATTAGGCAAATCGGGCCTTGCATAGTAGGCTGACAAGTTCGTTCTGGCTACTAGGTACGACATTATATATATATATATATATATATATATATATATATATATATATATATATATATATATATATATATATATATATATATATATATATATATGTGTGTGTGTGTGTGTGTGTGTTTACTAGTTGTGTTTTGCGGGGGTTGAGCTTTGCTCTTTCGGCCCGCCTCTCAACTGTCAATCAACTGTTTACTAACTACTTTTTTTTTCCACGCCACACACACACACCCCAGGAAGCAGCCCGTGACAGCTGACTAACTCCCAGGTACCTATTTACTGCTAGGTAACAGGGGCACTTAGGGTGAAAGAAACTTTGCCCATTTGTTTCTGCCTCGTGCGGGAATCGAACCCGCGCCACAGAATTACGAGTCCTGCGCGCTATCCACCAGGCTACGAGGCCCCCCAGATTGATGTGTGTGTGTGTGTGTGTGTGTGTGTGTGTTTGCTATGCTAATCACGAAATGAGAAGGAAGGTGAAGAATGAATATCCAAGAGAATAGGCAGACAACGACAATGACAAATTCCTACAAGAGAAGTGGCTGGTTGTAATGGCTGTCACTGACAGCAGAGAGAGGCAATAGCATTGTTGTTGTTGAGGCCCATATTGAGTCGTTCTTAACCTGCTGATAACGTCTAGAAAAGTTTTTTCTTTGAAATGCAAATCTGTTCCAAGTGATCACGAGCTAAACAAAATAACAGTTGCAATTAGTTCATACCTGGAACTAATGTACCTTCCGTAATGCGAAATCAAGATGAACTTCAGAAAAAAATAAAATTTAACAGCTTTCTGGACAAGTTTATAGGGCACACCAATCCTGTCCAGCCTACCGAATACTTCAGTTGTGTTCTTTACGCAGGTGGGGAAAGGAGTACACTTCTTTTGGCTTCTGTTAATAGGCTGAGAGCATTCCACTCAAATAGGTCTGAGTAAGCCTTATTTTACGAGTTTTCCCCGAAACACGACCGGTCAGTTACAGATGTCAGTTTACTGTAAACATGGCACATGTAAGTCTGGCCTTTAGAAACCTTGAAACTGAGGCCTTGAGAACACTGTGCACAGATTATGTTAGACCAACCCTCGAGTATGCTGATCTCGCCTGGAATCCCATCCCTGAAGGAACAAACGAGATTACAAATATCCCAGAGATGTGCAACAAGGCTTCCATTGAACTCAGGAGATTGAGTTACAATGAGCGGCTGAGGGGAATTCCTGCCCGTTCTCTAGGGTTGTCACAACGAACAAAATACGGAGTGCTGGATGAACAAAGACTCAAGAGAGTGTATAATAACACCGTTAAACATGTTGTTGATTCCTGTTATAAATTAGCACATGGTGATCACGTTACCTCCATTTTTGTCGTGTGTTTATTGGTTCTGGCAGATCTGTCGCTTGAAGCCTCTCCTCGTAGCGCTTCATTTTGGACCCGGGAGCCATTTTCTAGGAAGTCTTGACTTATTCTCTATTTCATCCATGTTTGGATATAAACTTACAAATGCTGCATAATATAATTTACGTCGTACGTGTGTAGTGTATCTTTTTTTTTGTTCTCTTCATACGTGAATTTGAGGGTAATCCCTAAACTGGTGTAGTGACAGTTTACTGTCCAGGTCCACTCATAAATATTTTTCCTCACAAGAGTTCTTTCAGTCTTTAAACATCTGTGGGCTGAATGTTGCAAGGTCTCACGCAGTCCTCACTCCAGTACGTGGCAGTCATCCTCACTGAATTCTATTTACCATATTTTCTTTTGCTAATATTCCCTAGGTCATATTGCCGTACATGTCAATGTTTCCGTCTTGCATACTTCATGGAAGCCTAGCATCATCTGCAGACATGTTCGAATAACTCTATATACATATACCTTCATGTTGTGTATATCTTCACGTTGTGTATACCTTCGTGTTGTGTATACCTTGATGTAGAACATACAAACACTTAGTGGAGTTAGTACCGAGCCTCGAGAGGACCTCCACAAGTGGCATTCAGGCCGTCGGGATCACTCCCTCTTAGCTCTCTCTCTCTTCATCCATTCTCTATGTTCAAATGGGGACTCAAATGTGTGGGGACTTTATCGCATGCCTTTTTTCATGTCCAGATAGATGCACTCAGCCCAACTGTCTCTTTCCTGTCGTAACAACTAAGTTTGAGACATGATCTTCCTGATCGAACACCAACCCGTCTGGCGCTACGTGACTGATTTAGAGATGTTCCAACTTATTTATTTTTTTTACTTTTTAATGATTTGGCTACACTGGTATGTGTGTATTTACTATTTGTATTTACATCTGTAGAATTGAGCTATTAGCTCTTGGACCCCGCCTTTTAAACCAATCTATTTTCCTCTAATATCTCTACTACATATTTTTCTCTAACACACGCACCCACACACGCACCCTCGGTTGAGAGGCGGGACCAAAGAGCCAGAGCTCAACCCCCGCAAACACAACTAGGTGAGTACACACACACATTCACATCCTCGAGAAGCAGCCCGTAGCAGCTGTCTAACTCCCGGGTACCTATTTACTGCTAAGTGAACTGGATCATCAGGGTGAAAGAAACTCTGCCCATTTGTTTCAATCTCCGCCGGGGATTGAAATCGGGCCCTTAGGACTACGACCCCTGGGAACGGTGTTACACTCTCCCAGGGAGTGTTACACTCTCCCAGGGAGTGTAACACTCTCCCAGGGAGTGTAACACTCTCCCAGGGAGTGTAACACTCTCCCAGGGGAGTGTAACACTCTCCCAGGGAGTGTAACACTCTCCCAGGAAGTGTAACACTCTCCCAGGGAGTGTAACACTCTCCCAGGGGAGTGTAACACTCTCCCAGGGAGTGTAACACTCTCCCAGGGGAGAGTAACACTCTCCCAGGGAGTGTAACACTCTCCCAGGGAGTGTAACACTCTCCCAGGGGAGTGTAACACTCTCCCAGGGAGTGTAACACTCTCCCAGGGAGTGTAACACTCTCCCAGGGGAGTGTAACACTCTCCCAGGGAGTGTAACACTCTCCCAGGGGAGTGTAACACTCTCCCAGGGAGTGTAACACTCTCCCAGGGGAGTGTAACACTCTCCCAGGGAGTGTAACACTCTCCCAGGGAGTGTAACACTCTCCCAGGGGAGTGTAACACTCTCCCAGGGAGTGTAACACTCTCCCAGGGAGTGTAACACTCTCCCAGGGAGTGTAACACTCTCCCAGGGGAGTGTAACACTCTCCCAGGGGAGTGTAACACTCTCCCAGGGAGTGTAACACTCTCCCAGGGAGTGTAACACTCTCCCAGGGAGTGTAACACTCTCCCAGGGAGTGTAACACTCTCCCAGGGGAGTGTAACACTCTCCCAGGGAGTGTAACACTCTCCCAGGGAGTGTAACACTCTCCCAGGGGAGTGTAACACTCTCCCAGGGGAGTGTAACACTCTCCCAGTGAGTGTAACACTCTCCCAGGGAGTGTAACACTCTCCCAGGGGAGTGTAACACTCTCCCAGGGGAGTGTAACACTCTCCCAGGGGAGTGTAACACTCTCCCAGGGGAGTGTAACACTCTCCCAGGGAGTGTAACACTCTCCCAGGGGAGTGTAACACTCTCCCAGGGAGTGTAACACTCTCCCAGGGAGTGTAACACTCTCCCAGGGGAGTGTAACACTCTCCCAGGGAGTGTAACACTCTCCCAGGGAGTGTAACACTCTCCCAGGGGAGTGTAACACTCTCCCAGGGAGTGTAACACTCTCCCAGGGGAGTGTAACACTCTCCCAGGGGAGTGTAACACTCTCCCAGGGAGTGTAACACTCTCCCAGGGGAGTGTAACACTCTCCCAGGGAGTGTAACACTCTCACAGGGAGTGTAACACTCTCCCAGGGAGTGTAACACTCTCCCAGGGAGTGTAACACTCTCCCAGGGGAGTGTAACACTCTCCCAGGGAGTGTAACACTCTCCCAGGGGAGTGTAACACTCTCCCAGGGAGTGTAACACTCTCCCAGGGAGTGTAACACTCTCCCAGGGAGTGTAACACTCTCCCAGGGGAGTGTAACACTCTCCCAGGGGAGTGTAACTCTCCCAGGGGAGTGTAACACTCTCCCAGGGGAGTGTAACACTCTCCCAGGGGAGTGTAACACTCTCCCAGGGGAGTGTAACACTCTCCCAGGGGAGTGTAACACTCTCCCAGTGAGTGTAACACTCTCCCAGGGGAGTGTAACACTCTCCCAGGTGAGTGTAACACTCTCCCAGGGGAGTGTAACACTCTCCCAGTGAGTGTAACACTCTCCCAGGGGAGTGTAACACTCTCCCAGGGGAGTGTAACACTTTCCCAGGGGAGTATAACTCTCCCAGGGGAGTATAACACTCTCCCAGGGGAGTGTGGCGGCATATAAACACAGAAGTATGAGTCTTCTGATCAGGGGCAAAGAGTGAAGGCCAGGAGTGGCGTGCACTCCGTTGTGAGTGCTAAGTGCTACCCCGGGGGCAATGTTGCACTCATTGAACTCATTCCGTTGCAAATATGCCTCCATCACAGGGGGCGGGGAGTTAGACAAAAAAATTGAAAACTGCGTGTGAGTGGATGTTTGTATCGTAGCGAGTGCCATTGTTCTGAGTGAAACTTTCTACTCGCTTAATGGCCAATACACAAAAAAATTAAATAAGTGTCCGAAGTGACAAAAAAATATATATCTAGGGCATAAAAAGCAGGAAATGAAAGACTGTGTTCTTGCACTTTGCAGGGAACACAAAGAGGCTGGGGAAACAATTTCCGTGTAGTCACGAAGCGCTGACGTGAGGCTGCGGGAGGGAGGCAACGCTGCGCCTTCCGCTAGAGGGCAGGCCTCTCCTCCTTGACAGGCAGGGCTCCCCGTCACGGCTTGAGAGCCTCCCTGACAGGCAGAGTCCCCCGTCACTGACAGGTAGCACCCGTCAGAGCCTGAAAGCCTAGCCAACAAACTCACCCAAAGCTGGGAAGCCTTTATGAGTACGCCACAGCTTTCCAGTCCCAGATAATATGTACATGGGTGTGTGTGTGGTGGGAGGGGGAGAGGGACATAAAAAAACTAGCGACAATGGTACCCCAAAAGGCCACGTTACAGGAAGAAACTGGCCCTGAGTGTAAAACTATCCCGGTGCTGGCTAGGAGGGGCGGCGGCGGGGGGCTGGTGGATCAGGGGAGGCGCTTCCGTTTACGTGTTTAAAGTAACGTCATTCAATTAAGGTGGTACGGACAAGCCTACAGGCGCGCGGGCGGCCGGGCGTGTGTGTGTGTGTGTGTGTGTGTGTGTGTGTGTGTGTGTGTGTGTGTGTGTGTGTGTGTGTGTGTGTGTGTGTGTGTGTGTGTGTGTGTGTGTGTGTGTGCGTGTGTGTGTGTGTGTTTTATATATATATATATATATATATATATATATATATATATATATATATATATATATATATATATATATATAACTGAAAACTCACACCCCAGAAGTGACTCGAACCCATACTCCCACAACTGGTATGTACAGGGACGCCTTAATCCGCTTGACCATCACGACCGGACAAAAGGAAGTGATAGCCGAGGCTATATGAACCACTTCCCCGCCGGCACTCGGATGGTAATCTTGGGCATAGCATTTTATCAAATCACCTCATTCTTTGGGGCACACGTGAGGAACACAAATGCAAACAAGCCTGAATGGTCCCCAGGACTATATACAACTGAAAACTCACACCCCAGAAGTGACTCGAACCCATACTCCCACAACTGGTATGTACAGGGACGCCTTAATCCGCTTGACCATCACGACCGGACAAAAGGAAGTGATAGCCGAGGCTATATGAACCACTTCCCCGCCGGCACTCGGATGGTAATCTTGGGCATAGCATTTTATCAAATCACCTCATTCTTTGGGGCACACGTGAGGAACACAAATGCAAACAAGCCTGAATGGTCCCCAGGACTATATACAACTGAAAACTCACACCCCAGAAGTGACTCGAACCCATACTCCCACAACTGGTATGTACAGGGACGCCTTAATCCGCTTGACCATCACGACCGGACAAAAGGAAGTGATAGCCGAGGCTATATGAACCACTTCCCCGCCGGCACTCGGATGGTAATCTTGGGCATAGCATTTTATCAAATCACCTCATTCTTTGGGGCACACGTGAGGAACACAAATGCAAACAAGCCTGAATGGTCCCCAGGACTATATACAACTGAAAACTCACACCCCAGAAGTGACTCGAACCCATACTCCCACAACTGGTATGTACAGGGACGCCTTAATCCGCTTGACCATCACGACCGGACAAAAGGAAGTGATAGCCGAGGCTATCACTTCCTTTTGTCCGGTCGTGATGGTCAAGCGGATTAAGGCGTCCCTGTACATACCAGTTGTGGGAGTATGGGTTCGAGTCACTTCTGGGGTGTGAGTTTTCAGTTGTATATAGTCCTGGGGACCATTCAGGCTTGTTTGCATTTGTGTTCCTCACGTGTGCCCCAAAGAATGAGGTGATTTGATAAAATGCTATGCCCAAGATTACCATCCGAGTGCCGGCGGGGAAGTGGTTCATATAGCCTCGGCTATCACTTCCTTTTGTCCGGTCGTGATGGTCAAGCGGATTAAGGCGTCCCTGTACATACCAGTTGTGGGAGTATGGGTTCGAGTCACTTCTGGGGTGTGAGTTTTCAGTTGTATATAGTCCTGGGGACCATTCAGGCTTGTTTGCATTTGTGTTCCTCACGTGTGCCCCAAAGAATGAGGTGATTTGATAAAATGCTATGCCCAAGATTACCATCCGAGTGCCGGCGGGGAAGTGGTTCATATAGCCTCGGCTATCACTTCCTTTTGTCCGGTCGTGATGGTCAAGCGGATTAAGGCGTCCCTGTACATACCAGTTGTGGGAGTATGGGTTCGAGTCACTTCTGGGGTGTGAGTTTTCAGTTGTATATAGTCCTGGGGACCATTCAGGCTTGTTTGCATTTGTGTTCCTCACGTGTGCCCCAAAGAATGAGGTGATTTGATAAAATGCTATGCCCAAGATTACCATCCGAGTGCCGGCGGGGAAGTGGTTCATATAGCCTCGGCTATCACTTCCTTTTGTCCGGTCGTGATGGTCAAGCGGATTAAGGCGTCCCTGTACATACCAGTTGTGGGAGTATGGGTTCGAGTCACTTCTGGGGTGTGAGTTTTCAGTTGTATATAGTCCTGGGGACCATTCAGGCTTGTTTGCATATATATATATATATATATATATATATATATATATATATATATATATATATATATATATAATATATGAAACGGCAAAATCCGAATGGGAAAAAGATCCTCGATGTTCTGATATGTAGGAATCTTAAACTAAATTTGCATCATATAAATGTGCGAAATAATACGAATAAGACACTGGGATTTATATCAGGAAGAGTCACTAATGCAAGTAACTGTTATCCTGCAGCTTGTTATCGTGTCTTCGTTAGGCTCATACACACTATCAATTAAGCTTGAGCCACCGTACTATAGAAAGAAAATCAGTCATTATCAAAAGAAGGCGCCAGGCCAGGCTGGCAAAACTATGTAGCACAGAGAGAAAATAGATTATTGTAAAAGTTTGCAGAGAAAGATGGACAAAACTGATCACATCATTATAGAAACCTCCCGTACGAAGAGGGATAAAACAAACTTCACTTCCCCTTATCTTGAAAGACGCAGAGTAAGGAAGGGACATAAGGGAAATGTGAATATCCTTGAAAAGGGTGTAACAAGACCGTGGTAAACACACCGTACCGTAAACAACACGCAATAATGGACACAAATGGAATACGGTTACATTCAGAACATTGATAAAACGTAGTTTTCTAAATACGGTTGTATATTTAAGGAAAAGGTTTACAGGTAACATAATGTGGAAAGGTTTACAGGTAAGATAATAATGTCGCAGTGGTGTTTCGAGCGTAGGTTAGACAAATACAAGAGTGTATATGTGTGGGGTATTAACAGGAGGGGGGGGAGGCTGCCTTTACCTGTCCAGCAGGTCTTACGTTCAGCAGCCAGGCCCGTATCTTACATCAAACAGCCAGGTCCTGGCTTATTAATCAAGATCAAATGCTATTTAAATCTCAGGATTAGACATTTACACGCTCCGCATGAGCGATGCTAAGACATCGTGCAGCCGCATCTGCATAATAATGCGCGGCGACAATTGCCAGCCAGCGCGCTCCAGCGGGCCTCTGCTCCGGCGCACTTCCAGGTAACTAACTGCGCGTGTTAGTGTCCACCAGTCACCTAAACAGGAAGAGCCGCACGGCGCGAGTCATGTGGCGCGAGTGGCGCCGCGACCAGCACCAAATATTCCGGCAAGAGCGATCGCTGCGAGAGACGTTGAGAGCCGCTGGTGATGGTTTAGGTCTAGTTGAGTTCGGTTAAATAATTAAGGTCAAGGACTACACGATATCCTGAATGACTGCCAGATCACTGATCTGTGACGTGTTCAGCTGCCATTGGCTGAGCACCGCAACATGACTCAGGGAGTCACACATGCCATCCGGATTCTCAACCTAGTGTCCACCGGACGGACGCCGTTCGAGTTATTAATAGTGGCCGTCTCACGCCGCAGCACACACTCGGAAAACGTTCACAGCTCAAGGTTCCTGGTGAGAACTTGGGGAGTATATAACGAGGGAGGCGAGGGCCGAACCACACAGACGCTGTGGAGTGGCGAGTGTGTCAATAGCTCACCCTACCAACAATCTTGGACCAATTGGTGTGACGTTGCAACCAACCCGCACAAGGTCAGGTTACCTCTCCTCTCGTACCTGTGTGTTACGTAAAGCATTGTGTTGACCAGACCACACACTAGAAGGTGAAGGGACGACGACGTTTCGGTCCGTCCTGGACCATTCTCAAGTCGCTTGTGACTGCAGTATTGACTAAAGCATTGTGCTTTTCGCTTCTCGAAAGTGAGCATTTAGAAACGGCTGTACACTCGCAGCTTGTGCCGTGCTGCCTCAGATGTGTCGACGGTACAGCCAGGTGACGTTTAAAGTGAATATGTTTCGGTGTACATATAATCATAGAAACAATTACATAAATAAAAGCGTGTGTAAATGACAGTGCAAGGGCGCGGGTGAGCAATGTGAAACGCTTTATACATTATATTTCGTTTTCAAAATATAAAGCTAATTGAATGGAAATCTTTTTAACTTTGAATTACACAGGTGTTACTCTCCAAACACACAGGTGATGCTCTCCAAACACACAGGTGTTGCTCTCCAAACATACAGGTGCTGCTCTCCAAACACACAGGTGCTACTCTCCAAACACACCGGTGTTACTCTCCAAACACACAAGCGATACTCTCCAAACACACAAGTGATACTCTCCAAACACACAAGTGATACTCTCCAAACACACAGGTGTTACTCTCCAAACACACAAGTGATACTCTCCAAACACACACGTGCTACTCTCCAAACACACAAGTGATACTCTCCAAACACACAGGTGCTACTCTCCAAACACACAAGTGATACTCTCCAAACACACAAGTGATACTCTCCAAACACACAGGTGCTACTCTCCAAACACACAAGTGATACTCTCCAAACACACAGGTGATACTCTCCAAACACACAAGTGATACTCTCCAAACACACAAGTGATACTCTCCAAACACACAGGTGCTACTCTCCAAACACACAGGTGCTACTCTCCAAACACACAAGTGATACTCTCCAAACACACAAGTGATACTCTCCAAACACACAAGTGATACTCTCCAAACACACAGGTGCTACTCTCCAAACACACAGGTGCTACTCTCCAAACACACAAGTGATACTCTCCAAACACACAAGTGATACTCTCCAAACACACAAGTGATGCTCTCCAAACACACAAGTGATACTCTCCAAACACACAGGTGCTACTCTCCAAACACACAAGTGATACTCTCCAAACACACAGGTGCTACTCTCCAAACACACAGGTGCTACTCTCCAAACACACAGGTGTTACTCTCCAAACACACAAGTGATACTCACCAAACACACAGGTGCTACTCTCCAAACACACAGGTGCTACTCTCCAAACACACAGGTGCTACTCTCCAAACACACAGGTGCTACTCTCCAAACACACAGGTGCTACTCTCCAAACACACAGGTGCTGCTC
Organism: Procambarus clarkii; assembly: GCF_040958095.1. Lineage (NCBI taxonomy): Eukaryota > Metazoa > Arthropoda > Malacostraca > Decapoda > Cambaridae > Procambarus > Procambarus clarkii. The sequence goes on from NC_091189.1 coordinate 4,361,149, forward strand.
TCCAAACACACAAGTGATACTCTCCAAACACACAAGTGATACTCTCCAAACACACAAGTGATACTCTCCAAACACACAGGTGCTACTCTCCAAACACACAGGTGCTACTCTCCAAACACACAGGTGCTGCTCTCCAAACACACAGGTGCTGCTCTCCAAACACACAGGTGCTACTCTCTAAACACACAGGTGCTACTCTCCAAACACACAAGTGATACTCACCAAACACATGTTAGCGCCTCAACCTGTCCACCTTACAGAACGTCGCATTTTGACGTATAGTCCTCCTAAGGCCAAACATTGTCGTACTAGAAAATGGTAGCGGGCCGCAAATTTGACATACACTCTCCCGTTTTCTATTTTGGGTCCTCTGGTAGGTTAGGCTAAGGGCACGTTAGTACGGCAGTTTCTTGACGTTGGAAAATCCTGGTCGGACGGGCTGGGCAGCCAGTGAGGTGGTCTCACCGACACACGCCTGGACGTGTCCGGCCTACGGGTTGGACTGACAGCTCATCAATCATTGTCTTCCTTATAAGGTGCAATTATGTCTTGAGATGGGTTAAGTACACAAGTCTTGTTGGATCTATCTTACGCAGGGAGGCGCGCACATTAGGGTGTGTCTAGGGGGGGGGGGGTCCTCGCGGCTGAGTGGACAGTGCTCTTGGCTCGTAGTCCTAAGGGCCCGGGCTCTATCCCCGGCAGAGGCAGAAACAAATGGGCAGAGTTTCTTTCGCCCTAGTGCGCCTGTTCAGCTAGCAGTATGTTATACTCAAATTCCATGTCAGTTGAAATGTAACCAATCACAGGCAAGTAGGCCTCTGACGTCATGCCAGACAGAGGAGCACCAGCCATGCTCCCAGCAGCCTCAGTTATCCTCACAGACTCAGAGTAGGTGGACCTCGGCTGGCCAGATATATACCTTGTTGTCTCGGTCAATAAATATATACAGAAGCGACTACTGTGTCTACATTAAACCCGAACAAGGCAAACGAATAAGTAAATAGGTACCTGGGAGTTAGACAGGTGCTACGGGCTGTTTCTTGGGAGATGTGTGCGTGTAAGAGAAATATATGTAGTAGACATAATAGAGGAAAACTAAATTGGTTAGAAAGGCGAGGTCCAAGAACTAATAGCTCGATTCTGCAGATAAAAATAGTAAATTCACACACACACACACACACACACACACATATACACACACACAGTGTGTCTGGAAAATGTTCAAAGGTTTGCCACCAGACTAGTACCCGAACTGAGGGTTATGAGCTACGGGGAGAGACTACGGGAATTAAACCTCACGTCACTGGGAGACAGAAGAGTTAGGGGGGGACATGATCACCACATACAAGATTCTCAAAGAAATTGATAGGGTAAATAAAGACAGACTATTTAACCCCAGGAGAACATGCACTAGGGGACACAGGTGGAAATTGAGTACCCAAATGAGCCACAGAGATATTAGAAAGAATTTGTTCAGTGTCAGAGTAGTAGACAAATGGAATGCATTGGAAAGTGATGTGGTGGAGGCAGACTCCATACACAGTTTCAAGTATAGATATGATAGAGCCCAATAGGTCCGGGAACGTGTACACCTGTTGATTGACAATTGAGAGGCGGGACCAAAGAGCCAGAGCTCAACCCCCGCAAGCACAACTAGATAAGTGCACACACACACACATGGGTGGAAACTGGAAACTCAGATGAGTCACAGAGATGTTAGGAAGTTTTCTTTTAGCGTGAGAATAGTGGAAAAATGGAATGCGCTTGGGGAACAGGTTGTGGAAGCAAATACTATTCATACTTTTAAAACTAGGTACGATAGGGAAATGGGACAGGAGTCATTGCTGTAAACAACCAATTGCTGGAAAGGCGGGATCCAAGAGTCAATGCTCGATCCTGCAAGCACAAATAGGTGAGTACACACACACACACATACACACACCTTTTCGAGTGTTTAATCCATAAAAACAATTTCTCTTACGTAGTTTTCGTCCTCACTTATGACATTATATGAACCAACTTCACGATGGCGTTCTTGATGCATCTCTGATTTGCTTGTGTGTTTAAGTTCCATTAATTCTCACTAATTTTATTGTTCATAAATTAGAGCATTGTTTATTTTCTCTGTTGATCTTCCTTAGAATATTTTAGTCACTGCCTCAGTCTTTCCTCTTAGCTCAATCCCCTCACCTCAGGCACAGTCCTTGTTGCATATATCAGAACTTTCACTCTTTTTCGTGTTCGAGTAATTTTCAGTTGGGTCATCCAAGCCGCAGTTCGGCATTACTTGCCCTTGTACTCACCTAGTTGTATTCAACTACTTGTGCTTGTGGAGGGGACGGGTGAGCTCTTTGGTCCCGCCTCTCAACTGTCAATCAACTAGTGAGAAATGTACATTTTACAATGTTTGACATCCTCGTGGCTCATGCAGTACCGTGTTGGGCATTTTGAATTCATGCAGTACTTTGAATTCTCTTGGAAGTACACAGAGAATCCTCTTATTGCTGGCCACGGTGCTCATGTAAGTCCTCCTCCCAAAATAGTTATGACCACGTGTCTTGCTCCAGGGGGGGGAGGGAGGTGTGTCCTGAGCACAAAGTGTATCAACAGGACATTACACACCTTAGCTGAGGGGTGAGAAGTGTCGCCAGGCTTGTCTTCTACCTTGTCTTCGTCTTGCTTAGTTAACTTGCTGACTTCTAACTTGTCTTCTCAGGCTGGCCCTGAGAAATGATGTGTTATATCTTGGTGAGAGATGTTATCATTCTGGTGGCCCCTGTGAACTAATAGGAATGAGTTATTGATGAGAAATGTGTCCCACTCGAGGTCTTGTGAACTGGTCACTTACGACTGCAGCAATATTACCAGCTAAACATCCTGTCGACCGTGGGAGCTGAACTTCCAGGTGACTGCCAAACTCTTGGGCGGAGAAGTTATGCCAGTTTTATAGATGCTGCGACTAATTCATTATTCAGGTAATGCACAACTCTGCCATGAAACAAGCGAGTCAAGATCTTCTGGTCAATAGTAACATTTGTGCCGCCTGAGTGGGAAATAATTATTTCTGACATTTAAGATAAATATAAGAGTCAAATAATATGTTGTGCTAGTTAATCAGTTGGTGTGAGATTACACTTGAGTTTCAACTTTAGCCAACACCTATGTTGACTTCAGTGCTGCACAGGCAGGAGGAGCTGCCAATCTCCGGGAAGCAGCCAAGTCACGTAAATACAGAGACCTTGAGCACCACTACAGTTTTGTCCCCATTGCCTCAGAGACACTTGGTGCCAGGGAAAAGTGCTGCAAGTTTTTTGAAGGAGCTGGTGTCCAAGCTAATTGAAACAACTAGATACCCTAGAGCCACCAGTTTTCTCTTTCAGCGCCTTAATGTGGCGATCCAGAGAGGAAATGCTCACTGCATCCATGGTTCCTGCCCGCCATCTGAGGAGGAGCTCTGCAACCTGTGACAAGTAGCCTTGTACCTTGCATATAATCAGTGTTGTAACCCTTTTTGTGGAATGAAATGTTAAAATACAGTTAGATATATATACACACATACAAAAAGAATAGGGTTGGTAGGAGAAGAAAATATCAAAGTGTTCGGTGAGGCTCCACAAGGTCTTCTCTGAGTACTCTTTATTTTCTTCTCCGAGGCTATGGGTCCCTACACTTGCACCAGAGGTGGTACCCCTTTTAGGCATTTAAATATATATATATATATATATATATATATATATATATATATATATATATATATATATATATATATATATATATATATATATATATATATATATATATATATATATATATATATACCCCCACTGCCTCAAAGAAGGGAACACAGAGCATTCAGAGAAAAACTTGCCATTTAACTCTGAATACATATGAGTGTTCGCTTCTCCTACCACCCCCCTTTTTTATGGTGTACACTTTATTATGCAAGGTTATACAGTTACATATCTGAGTTATACAAAAAATTAACATTGAGAGGACACAAGAAAAAGTTCGCTTCCTAGAGGCTGTAGATTTCCTCGAACTCCTCCGACAACCCGTTCTCACACTTTCGTATAGTCAATATTGACTTATTAAATACGTGCATATGTGACATACTAAACATACTAGTTTATCTTGAAAAGCTTCATAGAAAACACCGACCTTACCTAACCTTCTTAGTATGTTAAGATAAGCATCTTATTGCTTCGTAATTACAATTATTACTTAACCTATTATAGATATAGGTTAAGTAATAATTGTAATTACGAAGCAATAAGATGCTTATCTTAACATACTAAGAAGGTTAGGTAAGGTCGGTGTTTTCTATGAAGCTTTTCAAGGTAAACTAGTATGTTTAGTATGTCACATATGCACGTATTTAATAAGTCAATATTGACTGTAATAAAGTGCGAGAACGGGTTGCCTCCGACGCCGGGAAGGAACCGAGGATGCAGCGGGCATTCCCCCTCTGGATCGCGACACTGAGGCGCTGAAAGAGAAAACTTGCCACTCTAGGTTCTCTTGTAGTGTCAATGAGCTTGGAACCAAGATCCTTAAGAAACCTTCTTGCACTCTCACCCCATGGGCCTAGGGTCTCAGACCCTATTGGAACGAAGTTGTACCGATGATCTAATTGCCTGTACTTGGCTGACTTGTGTCTTTCTCTGTGTGTCGCCGCGGCTCCTGCTGTGCCGGCAGAGAGGTTGATGTATGTGGTTGCCAGGGTGGATACACAAGTATAGTCCCATGCCAACTGTCTGCCACCCTTTCACGGGCGCAGTGTGATTCCGTCTGGTCGGCCGGCAAAGCTAACAGAGTCACGGTTCAGTAGGTTGCGGGGCTCTCTCCGCTGGACACTGAGCAGAGGCAAGGCTTCTTTTAATGATGTCATTGACTTCGTCGTGTCTAGTGTGCCAACCACCAGATTTTCCAGTGCAGGCCATGCAATCCCTATTCGTCAGCATCTGCCTCGCCGCAAATATACCTATGAACAGTGTGGATAGGGGCAGCAAGACGGAGACCGACTGCAATACGGAGCTCCTGCGGATCAAGACGTGTGCCTGTCGCAGACATAGGGACTGCCAAAAGGAAGTCCCCTGCATGGGGACTTCCATGCAGGGGACCTCCTCTGCATGGAAGTGCCTCCACACGCTGTGAGGCGTGTGACGCACGATCACACGCTGTGAGGCGTGTGATCGTGCACGCCTCACAGCTGTGAGGCGTGCACGATCACTGGGGGTTGTTGCTGCCTCCAGCAAAGCTATGGCTGCTTTGTCTACAATGAGGCTGTCCCAACTGGATTGTTTCTTGGCTTTCGGCATGGCTGGTCTGAGTGCTGGGTCTGCCATGGCACCCCATTTCGTGTTGCATTCGGTGTAGTGGGGGTCCTGTATCCCCGCTACATCACTCAGGGTGTCAGGTAGAATTTCCTTAACCAGGTCATCTGATGCTGAGGAGGAAGACAGGAAGGCTGGGACAGCAATTTGGGTGGCGGTGCGGACACCCAAGCCACCGAGCCTGACAGGAAGAGTGGCTTGTTTCCACTGGCATTCGTTGAGGGAGAGGTTAACAACTTTTTCTAGCATGGTCTTCAGTAAGAGGTTATACTCTTCAAGCTTTCTATTGTCGTAAGATGGGGCGCACCTCAGAAAGTAGGTTACCCTCGGAAGGGATAGGCATTTGGTGAGGAGATAAAAAGCATCGTGGGCGTCGATGTCACCTATTCTGTCTTCCATCCTCCTAAGGTCTGTGATTTTCTTGTCAAGGATCTCCTCAATGGTGTTAGACCCAAGGGCGGTTCCAAGGAGGGTGCTGTTCTCAGCCCTAATGACATGGGCTCCAGGCAAGGCAGACCTTATTCTAGCTACGATGTCTGGGTTGAAGGAGACTACTTCACACTTGGAAGGGTTCAGGACAAGACCCAGGCTTACTTCTTGCTCCCTTATTTTCCTGATATCAGCCAAGAGGTGGTCTACGGTGCCAGCTATAGTGCCATCATCCAAAAACCAGATGTTGAACTCGCTGGACAAGCTTTCTGTGATTTCTTTTAAGACTAAGCAGAAGAGAAGGGGAGCAAGAGGATCACCTTGCTGAACACCTTCACATGATCTGATTTCATGTTATATATATATATATATATATATATATATATATATATATATATATATATATATATATATATATATATATATATATAAATTTGTGAGGGTACCACCTCTGGTGCCAATGTGGGGACCCATAGCCTCGGAGAAGAAAATAAAAAGTATTCAGAGGAGACCTTGTGGTTTCTCACTTAACACTAATATTATCTTCTCCTACCACCCCCATTCTTTTGTATGTACACATATATATTTACTTTATTTGAACTTTGTTACAAAAAAGGAGTTACATATGGGTTACAAAGATGGTTATCATAGGTTGTCGAGTTCCTCCAGCTCCTCAGATGGCGGGCAGGAACCCTGGATGCAATGCGCATTTCCCCTCTGTATCGCCACACTGAGGCGCTGGAAAAGAAAGCTTGCAGCTCTTGGGTCCCTTGTTGTTTCAATGAGCCTAGAACCCAGTTCCTTCAAAAAACTGTATATATATATATTATATATATATATATAATATATGTATATATATAATATATATATAAATATATATATATATATATATATATATATATATATATATATATATATATATATATATATATTTGAATATACAGTACTATATAAATTAATTCAACCTTATTCACCACGCATACGACGAGAACAATTAGGTGGGCTTCCGGTGATTGTGTTTAGCCTATTAATCTTGTAGCATTGTGAGGTGGTGGTAACGAGGTGACAAGTGGCACCTTCCTTGTTGGCACTCGTTCACACTGTTCCTTGATGCTGTGACTGCTGATTTCTCTCTCACTTGATGCTGATTTGTTTCTCCCTTTGATACTTGCTTTATACTTGTTTTACTGTATTATTAATAACATAAAAAGGTTTTAGTAATTAAAATGGTGGTTGCTGTATTATTAATAATTAACATCGGTTGAGCATATTATTCATAATAAACATTTGTTTCTTTCTGTATTAATAGAGGAGGTACCAGGCTTTGCTTAGGTGATGGAGGCCACATCTGTTCACACTATTCATCCCAGTAACCCTCTATACTACACGCAGCTTTCAATACTGTAATGATCTACAGTGCACACGGTCATCCACATTACTGTAACCATCATCACTGTCTTCATCACTGAAGACAGTCAGTGATGAAGACAGTGTCTTCTAATCTTCACGTCCAGGGCACCGCCGTGTGACGCATCTACACCCATCATCATTATTACCTTCCCTACCCTTCACCACCGTCTTCCCTACCCTTCACCACCGTCTCTACCCTTCACCGTCTTCCCTACCCTTCACCACCGTCTCTACCCTTCACCGTCTTCCCTACCCTTCACCACCGTCTCTACCCTTCACCGTCTTCCCTACCCTTCACCACCGTCTCTACCCTTCACCGTCTTCCCTACCCTTCACCACCGTCTCTACCCTTCACCGTCTTCCCTACCCTTCACCACCGTCTCTACCCTTCACCGTCTTCCCTACCCTTCACCACCGTCTCTACCCTTCACCGTCTTCCCTACCCTTCACCACCGTCTCTACCCTTCACCGTCTTCCCTACCCTTCACCACCGTCTCAACCCTTCACCGTCTTCCCTACCCTTCACCACCGTCTCTACCCTTCACCGTCTTCCCTACCCTTCACCACCGTCTCTACCCTTCACCGTCTTCCCTACCCTTCACCACCGTCTCTACCCTTCACCGTCTTCCCTACCCTTCACCACCGTCTCTACCCTTCACCGTCTTCCCTACCCTTCACCACCGTCTCTACCCTTCACCGTCTTCCCTACCCTTCACCACCGTCTCTACCCTTCACCGTCTTCCCTACCCTTCACCACCGTCTCTACCCTTCACCGTCTTCCCTACCCTTCACCACCGTCTCTACCCTTCACCGTCTTCCCTACCCTTCACCACCGTCTCTACCCTTCACCGTCTTCCCTACCCTTCACCACCGTCTCTACCCTTCACCGTCTTCCCTACCCTTCACCACCGTCTCTACCCTTCACCGTCTTCCCTACCCTTCACCACCGTCTCTACCCTTCACCGTCTTCCCTACCCTTCACCACCGTCTCTACCCTTCACCGTCTTCCCTACCCTTCACCACCGTCTTCCCTACCCTTCACCACCGTCTCTACCCTTCACCACCGTCTCTACCCTTCACCACCGTCTTCCCTACCCTTCACCACCGTCTCTACCCTTCACCACCGTCTCTACCCTTCACCACCGTCTCTACCCTTCACCGTCTTCCCTACCCTTCACCACCGTCTCTACCCTTCACCACCGTCTCTACCCTTCACCACCGTCTCTACCCTTCACCGTCTTCCCTACCCTTCACCACCGTCTTCCCTACCCTTCACCACCGTCTCTACCCTTCACCACCGTCTCTACCCTTCACCACCGTCTCTACCCTTCACCGTCTTCCCTACCCTTCACCACCGTCTCTACCCTTCACCACCGTCTTCCCTACCCTTCACCACCGTCTCTACCCTTCACCACCGTCTCTACCCTTCACCACCGTCTCTACCCTTCACCGTCTTCCCTACCCTTCACCACCGTCTCTACCCTTCACCACCGTCTCTACCCTTCACCACCGTCTCTACCCTTCACCGTCTTCCCTACCCTTCACCGTCTTCCCTACCCTTCACCACCGTCTCTACCCTTCACCGTCTTCCCTACCCTTCACCACCGTCTCTACCCTTCACCGTCTTCCCTACCCTTCACCACCGTCTCTACCCTTCACCGTCTTCCCTACCCTTCACCACCGTCTCTACCCTTCACCGTCTTCCCTACCCTTCACCACCGTCTCTACCCTTCACCGTCTTCCCTACCCTTCACCACCGTCTCTACCCTTCACCGTCTTCCCTACCCTTCACCACCGTCTCTACCCTTCACCGTCTTCCCTACCCTTCACCACCGTCTCTACCCTTCACCGTCTTCCCTACCCTTCACCACCGTCTCTACCCTTCACCGTCTTCCCTACCCTTCACCACCGTCTCTACCCTTCACCGTCTTCCCTACCCTTCACCACCGTCTCTACCCTTCACCGTCTTCCCTACCCTTCACCACCGTCTCTACCCTTCACCGTCTTCCCTACCCTTCACCACCGTCTCTACCCTTCACCGTCTTCCCTACCCTTCACCACCGTCTCTACCCTTCACCGTCTTCCCTACCCTTCACCACCGTCTCTACCCTTCACCGTCTTCCCTACCCTTCACCACCGTCTCTACCCTTCACCGTCTTCCCTACCCTTCACCACCGTCTCTACCCTTCACCGTCTTCCCTACCCTTCACCACCGTCTCTACCCTTCACCGTCTTCCCTACCCTTCACCACCGTCTCTACCCTTCACCGTCTTCCCTACCCTTCACCACCGTCTCTACCCTTCACCGTCTTCCCTACCCTTCACCACCGTCTCTACCCTTCACCGTCTTCCCTACCCTTCACCACCGTCTCTACCCTTCACCGTCTTCCCTACCCTTCACCACCGTCTCTACCCTTCACCGTCTTCCCTACCCTTCACCACCGTCTCTACCCTTCACCGTCTTCCCTACCCTTCACCACCGTCTCTACCCTTCACCGTCTTCCCTACCCTTCACCACCGTCTCTACCCTTCACCGTCTTCCCTACCCTTCACCACCGTCTCTACCCTTCACCGTCTTCCCTACCCTTCACCACCGTCTCTACCCTTCACCGTCTTCCCTACCCTTCACCACCGTCTCTACCCTTCACCGTCTTCCCTACCCTTCACCACCGTCTCTACCCTTCACCGTCTTCCCTACCCTTCACCACCGTCTCTACCCTTCACCGTCTTCCCTACCCTTCACCACCGTCTCTACCCTTCACCGCCTTCCCTACCCTTCACCACCGTCTCTACCCTTCACCGTCTTCCCTACCCTTCACCACCGTCTCTACCCTTCACCGTCTTCCCTACCCTTCACCACCGTCTCTACCCTTCACCGTCTTCCCTACCCTTCACCACCGTCTCTACCCTTCACCGTCTTCCCTACCCTTCACCACCGTCTCTACCCTTCACCGTCTTCCCTACCCTTCACCACCGTCCTCTACCCTTCACCGTCTTCCCTACCCTTCACCACCGTCTCTACCCTTCACCGTCTTCCCTACCCTTCACCACCGTCTCTACCCTTCACCGCCTTCCCTACCCTTCACCACCGTCTCTACCCTTCACCGTCTTCCCTACCCTTCACCACCGTCTCTACCCTTCACCACCGTCCTCTACCCTTCACCGTCTTCCCTACCCTTCACCGTCTTCCTTACCCTTCACCACCGTCTCTACCCTTCACCGTCTTCCCTACCCTTCACCACCGTCTCTACCCTTCACCACCGTCTCTACCCTTCACCGTCTTCCCTACCCTTCACCGTCTTCCTTACCCTTCACCACCGTCTCTACCCTTCACCACCTTCCTTACCCTTCACCACCTTCCCTGCCCTTGACCAATTTCCTACCCTCCATTATCTTCTCTCTCTCTACCATCTTCCCTACCCTTCACCACCTTCCCCACCCTTCACCATCTTCCTTACCCTTCACCGACATCCCTACCCTTCACCGCCTTCCCTACCCTTGACCAATTTCCTACCCTCCATTATCTTCTCTCTCTCTCTACCACCTTCCCTACCCTTCACCATCTTCCCTACCCTTCACCACCTTCCCTGCCCATCACCATCTTCCCCACCCTTCACCACCTTCACTACTCTCCACTTTTCCTTCATCGCTAAAACTGTCTTCACTACATACTGCCCTCAGTAATAATCTATATAAAGTAAACTAACATTAAATCATATAGCAAATAATATGATGGATGAATGATAGTAAGGATGGAGTCTGGCATTAGCGAGACTGGATATTGGTACCATTTGCCTTCATACTACTTGGGTTGACGGTAGAGCGACGGTCTCGCTGCATGCAGGTCGGCGTTCAATCCCCGACGGGCCGAGTGGCTGAGTCCTTCCCCCCCCCGTCCCATCCCACACTCTTATTTTGGGCTGATTTTGCGAGTCGTTTTAATTTTTAGTACATTAGTTTTTGGTATTAAGGGATTATAGGTCAAAGTTCCATGTACTACTGAGGTGGACGGGTCGTGTCATTTAATGCCAGAGAGGGCCGCATCGGGATGGACCCCGGCGCGCCTATGACCATCCCCTGTCACCCTGCAGAGTCTGATGAGGCTACCCGCAATTGTTGTTGTTTTAAATTCAGCTATTCGGAACAAAACGTTCCAAGCAGCACGGACTATGGTGAGCCCGCCGTACTCACCTGGCACAGGAGATATGCTGCTAACCGCAAGCGTCTGACTTCCAACCACGAAAAGATAAAGAGCCAAATACACAAACATAATTTTTTATAGCTATAGATTAATAAACATTTGTTGCAAGCAAAACTGCATCTAATACTTTCCTCATAATAATGACGATCTTAACTATTCTTTATTACAGAACCTTAAAGATGTACTTCCTCCATGCTGTGGCGATGCTGCTGCTGGTCTCCCTGGCCCTGGTCGTATACGCTACGCCTTTGATTGGGTTCGGCCGTGGTCGTGGACGCTTCAGGCCATTCGGTGTTGGCACCCGCGAGTACCCGGACCCCTACGCCTTCGTCAGACCAGAGTTCTCTAGAGCCTTCCCTGTCTACCCCAACTTCATCACTGGAATCGGACGTTGAGACAGTCCTGGAAGTCTTCCTGGACATTGAGGCAGTCCTGGAGGCCAATCTGGACGCTGAAGCAGTTCTAGAAGTCCTCCTAGATGTTGAGGCAGTCTTGAACATCTTCTTGGACGCCGGTGGCAGTCTTGGAAGTCATTCAGGATGCCCGTGACGTTGCTGGAAGTCCTCCTGGACGCTGCGACAGTTCTCGACGCCCTCCTGAAATGCCTCCAATGAGGCATTAGAAAAATGAGCAACAACGTGACATTTGACCTGCAGACATCAGAACTTCTATGTACTTCATCTTGATCAGTCTTAATCATTCCAGAATGATATCATTACAATCCTCCCCATCCTTGTGAGTGTTAGTAAGGGCCGGACGGCTTAACACCCTTCGTCATCCTTGTGGGTCAAAGTGTGCGCCACATGGCATCAGCATGCCTAGTGATCCTGGCTAGTTTGAGTGCTAGACGGCTCAACATATTTAGCCATCCTGACGAGTATGAATGTCAGATGGTTCATCATAGCTAGTGATATTGATGGGCATGAGTGCCACATAGTTGAGCATGTCTAACAGCTCAACATTGAGCATCACCCTTATCACCACCTCACCCTGGGAGCCAGATAGTTGAACGTTACATCATCAACCTGAGAGCGGGAGCCAGATAGCTCAACATTGCATCATCAACCTGACAGTGACGAGGCTACCAGCTGGCATGCTGCCATTAATGGCAGCTGGCCGCTGCCATTACACACAAACAGGAAGGAAGTGTTGCAGAGTCAAGAGCAAAATGCACGTATTGTCTCGCGACTGGTGACATATACACGGACTTTAGTCTAGTCAAGAGGCATTCAAATGACCCTTGCCCTTATATGCTTCTCGCAGTTCGTACCACTAAACCCCAGTGAACAGTGGCGCTGGAGCTGCAGTCAGATCATATGCTGCAGATGCCAATACCGTTGGTGTATCACCAATCCTGAGGAGTAGTAGCCTAGAATAAATTAGCAGCGTAAAATAATTGAACAGCCTAGTATAAATTAGCAGCTTAGTATAAATTAGCAGCCTAGTATAAATTAGCAGCCTAGTATAAATTAGCAGCCTAGTATAAATTAGCAGCCTAGTATAAATTAGCAGCCTAGTATAAATTAGCAGCCTAGTATAAATTAGCAGCCTAGTATAAATTAGAAGCCTAGTATAAATTACACAGCACCTATAATTTATCTTAAAATGATTACGATTTATTTAGCCGAGTAAATTTACGATGCAGTGTAATATTCTGTAATTCCCCAGTAGTTAATTGTTATAACGTAAACAAACACTGGATTGGAGGCGCCATCTTTCGCTCCTCATCAGTTGTCAGAGGCGGAGCAAACTCACTATCATTGAAACATTTTTATATGTTATCCACACATCATTACCAGACGCCGCTGGTAAGAGCAGCGGCACCTCGGCGCCACCTGACCACTGTCGACTCTTGCTTCCCTGCTCACATCATGCCTGTGATATTAACTTTTAAGTCACCCAGTTTCCTATTATTTTGTATTGTATGTTTAGGTTAAATTTAAGTAACATGCGAGGAAATGTGAATATTTATCATTTGTATTTTTGTTATGTAAAATCTTGTATTTGTATATATTTACGAATATTTGCATAGTTTATTTATATGAATATCCTTATTTTTATAAAATGCAAAATTAGCTTCTCATTTTATTTGTATTAAATGATAAAAAAGCAATCAAATTTTTCCTATGTTCTTTGATAATAAATATCATTACCAAAGTCCACGACCAATTATTGAAAACGAAAATACACAATATAGAAATATATCGTGGACAGCTGGTGGCTGGTCACGTGTCCTCACGCATAATACATCGTATTTTGACGAAAAAAATAAATTCCCCCAACGTCAAAATATGATGTATTAACACAAATCAAATTTCGCAAAAATTGACGCGATGTCCCATTTTCTACGCGTGGGTCCTCGATTAGAATAGGTTCGGGCAATTTAGCACAATTTCTTCGTGGCTGCTGTATAAAATTCATTGGAATTTGGCATATTGATTGACACGTCTGTTGCCATGCTCACTCACTGTGCCCCTTCCGCCCAGGCCTGACCTAAGCGGCCAATCCGGTGAATCAGAGATTCTGGGGATTTGTTCAAATTCATTCAGCGTTGAGGGTTTACATTTGGTATTTAGCAGCATATCTGAATGTAATGAGGGACATTCAGATAAGACCCGATGGGAAATTAATCCTGAGATAAGACCCGAGTGGAATTGAACCCACAGATAAGATCGGATGGGATATGGACCCTCAGATAAGTCCCGAATAGAAATGAACGTCACTTAAGGCCCGATGGGAAATGAACCCTCAGGTAACACCGGATGGGAAATGAACCCTCAGATAAAACCCGAGAGTAAATGAACCCTCGGAAAATAAAAGTTATTATATATGAACAAGGGGAAAGCCACGTTCGGTTTAATTCTAATTGTTCTCATTTAAAAGACTGAACATTTATTAATTTAAAAAATGGATACGTTATTGCCTATTTTGATCTTGCTTTAAGCATATGCAAGAAGATTAGTAACAGAAAACTAAAAGAAGTATAATAAATGAAACTGCGGAAGGCTATTGGCCCATATGAAGCAGCTCCTATTTATAGCCACTCAATCTCATTCACATATTCAAATTCAAATTTGTATTCAGGTAAAAGTACATACATTGACGAAGAGTTACAAACATAATGGATTTATAGATAAGAGCTAGTACATATAATACCTAAAGCCACTAATACGCATAGCGTTGTCTAACTTACGCTTGAAACAATCCATCGATACCACGTCTATTACTTTGCCCGGTAATTTGTGCCATAAATCGACAACGCTGTTTCCAAACTAGTATTTACCCAGGTCTTTCCCGAGTCTAAGTGTATCCAATTTATATCCATTACTTTGAATTCTATTTTGTGTTGTATATTTAAAACCTTTGTTTACTTCCCCTTATGCCTTTTCTTTCATCTGAACACTTCAATCGTGTTACCCCTTACTCTTCGTCTATCTACAGTAGAGAATGTCAATTTAGGATTTGTGTTCTCTTCATTAGGAAGGTTTCTAAAATTCCATGGATCAACGTGGTCATCGTTCTCGGTATCCAATCAAGGGAATTCTATAGCACGGAAGCTAAAACTCGACTTCATAATCTCAAATGGGCCTTAGAAGAGCAAGACACAGAGGAATAAGAATATTAGATGTTTTATTGTTAACCCTTCTAAAAATAAATCTAGTATCCTATTTGCTTTACTCCGTATATTTATGCATTTATTTTTTAGGGGGCTTCAAGATCCCTACTGATCACGACTCCTAGAACCGTCTCTCATTCACGTTGAAACAGTAGTGATCAACAGAGGTTGGTGTTGAGTAGGCTGGGAGAGACGTCTCCCGTGGTAGACCCAGAACCAGCTGGGTTTAGTTGTGAGTTGCGGCGCCACACCCTAGCTGTGCCAGGTGTGAGAGCCTTTGTGTACACCACTCGGCCTCGTCACGCACATTCTCTCACCCCACCACTCACAGTCACACACCCACTCATACCTACACACCTTACATTCCTCTTACGTCACCTGAGTACTGCACACACCGTGATGCGATCCGGCCTAGTCCTGTACACCTCTCTCTCTCTCCCACCAATACATCTATTCCTCCATTTCCCATCCTTATTTCCTCCCTCCCTAGTGGCCAAAATATGGATAATGTTTAATCAATATTGAATTACTGTTACATCAACGTCGCTTGCCCATCAACATTGAATTACTGTTACATCATCGTCGCTTGCCCATTACCTCCCAAAACCGGGAAAAGGACGTTGATGCAGCATTGATATCGTTGGCCCTAAATTGATTTACTCAAGTATATCTTGCCCGAGTAAATTCTGGTACGTTTCAAACACTTCATACGTCGTTGCATAGTCTACGATTCCTCAAGGTTAGGTGTCTAAGGTACTTTCTGAATGTTGGGATGTGGTAAGAGTTGTGGTTTGAGATGTGGCAATACTGTCACAGCTGACAGTATTGTCTACCGTGACAATAGTCAACAGTATTGACCATACCGCAGCTTGGTGATGTGGCCATACCGTCAACCAGGAGGCCTGGTCAGAGACAGGGCCGCGAGGGGCACTAATTCCCGAAACCAGCAACAGTTAGTTACAATGTGTCCAAGGATCAATTCCGATTAGCTGTGGTTACAGTGAACACAGCTGTGTATATAATGAACATGGTTGTGTTTACAGTGAACACAGCTGTGTATATAATGAACATGGTTGTGTTTACAGCGAACACAGCTGTGTATATAATGAACATGGTTGTGTTTACAGTGAACACAGCTGTGTATATAATGAACATGGTTGTGTTTACAGCGAACATAGCTGTGTATATAATGAACATGGTTGTGTTTACAGCGAACACAGCTGTGTATATAATGAACATGGTTGTGTTTACAGCGAACACAGCTGTGTATATAATGAACATGGTTGTATTTACAGTGAACACAGCTGTGTATATAATGAACATGGTTGTGTTTACAGGGAACATAGTTGTCCTTGCAGTAAACAAATGCTACGCTTGCAGTGAACATGGCTATGATTTCAGTGAACACGGCTATGATTGCAGTGAACATGGCTATGATGCAGTGAACATGGCTGTGTTTACAGTGAACACGCCTGTGATTGCAATAAACACAGCTGTTCTTACAGTGAACATGATTGTGCTCGCGGTAGAAAATGACTCCACTAGCGATGAACACAATAGCATGGCGAGCTACATGACACCGAAACCCTGTTGTAGTATGGTGAGGTGTTGCCATACCGTGGCAGGGCTTCCTATGGTGACAGATGGCAGCAGCTACGATGTACCACCAAAGGAGCAGGTCAGACCGTCATAGTCAGCACATCCCCCCTCCGCTGGCCCGACAACACATCCCCACTCTGTCACCCCTGCAGCAGCAGCAGCTCACATCGCTAGGGAGGGAGAAGAGCCGGTCGTCGTACCTACTGCTTGCAACGTATCGTAACGAGAGTAAGTATTCACAACACCGCGGTTGGCATCGTACCTAGTGCCATGTCAGCTGTAGTTAAGACATCGTTGTGCTGTTTTTTTGGGGGCAATTCACCATACTTGTAAATGATCGTAACTCAAGATAATTTTTTAATGTGGTTTGATACTACTCTCACGGATAGAGATGTATGATACTGCGCTGTTTAAGTACAGACCCATTGGGGCAGGTGTCTGGGATTCGCCAGAACGCGAGTTCGAGTCACTCCATTGTATCAAAATTATTTTCATTGATATATCACTCCATTGTGATTTCTTTGTGAACATGCCCATAGGCTCAGGGCGAAGAGCAATTTAAACTCCCATAAGGAGCTGCGCTAATTAGATATAGTCCCATAGGGTGCTACCGCTAAAGGATACAGTCCCATATGACACTGTGCTATTTGAATAGTCCCATAGGCATTTGAGTTATTTATAATCCCATAAGAGCTGCGCTCTTTAAATCTAAACATCCACTATGAGGCTACAGCCGCATACCGAAGTGCGCTTCTCAACCCGTCATCCACTTCTTTTGTACAATTAATTTTGTATAGTGCCCGAGAAATAGGTAAAAAACAAAACCTAATTGCCTCGACCTAGTATAGCACATGTACTAAATTAGGAATGAGGCTGCGTATGTTAGTCTTACGACTGCTCCTTAAAAATCCTAGGTTAGGTTAGGTTTATGGTTATAATTTCAATAGTACAAAATGTGAACATGATTTTGGGGAGTCTAACAGTCCATATTTTGAATGATCTATTCATAGTACTTAGAGTTTCCAGAATTTTGGTGGATGGGTTACGCTATCTGAGTACAGGATAACATAACAACCTAATCTAATCATTTGCTCCGGAAAGTGACGCGTAACTAAGTGATGTCACTTGCAAAGTTGCCAGATGCGCAACTCTTTTATTACAGGAAAGAGAACTACAGGAAACACGTCCCACTTTAATTATAACGAAAGCAGCACGTCCCACCTTAGTTATAACGAAAGCAGCACGTCCCACCTTAGTTATAACGAAAGCAGCACGTCCCACCTTAGTTATAACGAAAGCAGCACGTCCCACCTTAGTTATAACGAAAGCAGCACGTCCCACCTTAGTTATAACGAAAGCAGCACGTCCCACCTTAGTTATAACGAAAGCAGCACGTCCCACCTTAGTTATAACGAAACCATGAAACTAACACGTCCTATCTTAGGTATAATGCAACTAACACGTCCCACTTCAGTTATCATGAAATTCACGTTATAACGAAATTAACGCGTCCCACCTTAGCTATAACGAAACAAACAGACACTATTCCCAACATCGTACCTTCGTCTCTCAGTTTTAGATTTGCTTCCTGGCTGGCTGTCACCGAGCCTAACACACCTCGTTAGTTAGATCTTGTCAAATATCACTAAAGCTACTGTACAATTAAAAAGAGGTAAACAAGCCTGGTCAAGACCAGTGGGTCTAGTTCAAGTAAGTTTATTGAGAAAAGAAACTACATCTCAAAAAGGATAGAGTGGCTTAGGCTATTTCTACTCTCATCTATATAAGGTCCCTCAGGGGGGCTCACAAACCCATACAGTACACAATTATTAATTATATTCTATATTTTACATTCCAATGTTAGTCTAGTTAACATAGGATAGCGGGTAGCATGGGGTAGGTTGTCTAATTGTCTTATTTCGACGCCTGCACAAGGCTTGATGCTGGGAGACGCCTCACAGTGGCGTGGCAAGGTTTGAGTTTTGTACCCATGGTTACTGTGAATGTTGGACCTATGGTTACTGTGAATGTTGGACCTATGGTTACTGTGAATATTGTACCTATTGTTAGTGTGATTGTTGTACCTATGGTTACTGTGAATATTGTACCTATTGTTAGTGTGAATGTTGCACCTATGATTACTGTGAATATTGTACCTATTGTTTGTGTGAATGTTGTATCTATGGTTACTCTGAATGGACGTACAAAATTTGGTATGCTGCATCCAGGAAAACTTTAGTACTTGCGATTTTGTACAGGGCCCGAAAAGGGAGACAACAATCGAAATTAACTTTTCTAGCCCTAGTATTGTACATATATATGTAAAGAAGGCCTAAGACTACGTGTGTTAGGTCAAGGATTGCTTATTTAGGCCTAGGACAGGTTAGGTTCAGTTACTCCACTCCCTATTTTTTTGCTATAGCCTTCAGAATTGCATTAGTACAAAATAATTGTTTAGTGCAACAGTCCATATTTTGTGAATTCCATCCATGGTAGCCACAGGTCCTCTCATATCTGGAGGATGGGTGGACTTATTAAGCAGAGATAATAATTTATACAATAATTCTGAGCAGCCAACGATTGAACGAACGAGGGCCGATACGATATGAACGAGGGGCCGTAACGAGAGAGGATCCCAGATTATTCACTTTTAAGAAGTGCCATGAAATCCTTGAAATCTAATCACACAACATTTTGCACAGATACTCAACAAGTGGAGCAAAGATGAAGGTGGTGAAGATGATGGTGGTGGTGGTGGTGGTGTGCCTGGCTACAGCCAGCCTCGCGCACATCGGCAAGTCTGGCAGGCACAACGGACTCTTCAATTTGCTGGGCGGCGGTAATAGGAAGCGAGGAGGCCGTACTAAGCCTCCTGGCCTAGCTGGCAACCACTTCCTCCCGGATCCCTACGCTTTTATTAATTCTGATATTTACCCCGGAGTGTTTTGATTCTAATTTGGTACTGTTGGGGTCTATCAAGCCTCTGGAGACTTGTTTACGCAGCGACACTACCTTACTCACCAGCCATTAAGTTAACTTTAATCTACATAGCACCAATTAAGCACCAAAAGGGATCATCACCGGAATATGCAACACTCAAGAGGGTTCCCTGGACACTTGTTCTGTGGTCTAGTGTGTTAGTTTAGTTTAGTTCATTTATTATGCACCCCATACCCATCCCGTGGGCGGTACTGGAAAGGGTTGCAGAGGCACATAATTCATTTATTATGCACCTTTTAATCATTTCTGAATATCAATTAACCGAGCGTGTTGCTTTGCTACGTTCGTTAATCTATTCGAGTGAATCTGCATAAGGTTAAGGACGGGAACATATACTGACAAGTGTTTGATGGAGCTCCGTAAAATGTAAACATCCCAGAGACAATGAGCATTTGCCCAAATTTTGCTGCCTGTTTACGCTGCTCAGCTGACGGTCATTACCACGTGACGCGTGTGTTGTTCTTCAGTGTTACTTCCTCCCCCCCCCCGGGTCGTCGACCATCTTACATCAACAAGTGTCACTTCCTCCCCCCCCCCCCGGGTCGTCGACCATCTTACATCAACAAGTGTCACTTCCTCCCCCCCCCCGGGTCGTCGACCACCTTACATCAACAAGTGTCACCTCCCTTCCCCCGGGTCGTCGACCACCTTACATCAACAAGTGTCACCTCCCTTCCCCCGGGTCGTCGACCACCTTACATCAACAAGTGTCACCTCCCTCCCCCCGGGTCGTCGACCACCTTACATCAACAAGTGTCACCTCCCTTCCCCCGGGTCGTCGACCACCTTACATCAACAAGTGTCACTTCCTCCCCCCGGGTCGTCGACCACCTTACATCAACAAGTGTCACCTCCCTTCCCCCGGGTCGTCGACCATCTTACATCAACAAGTGTCACTTCCTCCCCCCCCCCCGGGTCGTCGACCATCTTACATCAACAAGTGTCACCTCCCCCCCCCCGGGTCGTCGACCAACCTTACATCAACAAGTGTCACCTCCCTTCCCCCGGGTCGTCGACCACCTTACATCAACAAGTGTCACCTCCCTCCCCCCGGGTCGTCGACCACCTTACATCAACAAGTGTCACCTCCCTTCCCCCGGGTCGTCGACCACCTTACATCAACAAGTGTCACTTCCTCCCCCTGGGTCGTCGACCACCTTACATCAACAAGAACAACAGCCGTGCTGTCACAGGTCCAGTGAAATGTACTATTAGCATATGAAGTTCACAAGTGTCCTGACCTTCATATGCCATCGGCCTCGATAGATTAGGTGGGAAACTTGGGTTTATACGTTTCTGGTCAGGCAAAAGTTACATATTTACAGAGTGAGCAGTACTCTCAGAGGTAAACTACTCACGTTCACGGCCCCACACTTTGTCTACATTCGCACAAAGAATTTGGCTCACATTACGTCGGACAAATGAACACATTGTTTTTTTTCCCGATGTCCATTGAAACTTGAAACTGCTTTAAAACGAACATTCTGAGACACGAAATTGTAAACCACAAAGGGCAAGAGTTCCAACGCCTACCCCTGTACGAGAGCCTCTACACTCGAGTGGTCTGTGTCTTGCACCAGAGGTGTAAGCATGCAGCAAAGGTCCAGGCATGTACTAAAGGTATATGCGTGTACTCAAGGTCCACGCATGTACTAAAGGTACATGCGTGTACTCAAGGTCCACGCATGTACTAA